>NC_091453.1:118217669-118398151 GCF_964237555.1 Oryctolagus cuniculus | reverse complement strand
CACTTTAGGCCAGAACTGGGTATATCAATTACAACTTGGACAAGCTGCTACAGAATAGGATATATTAACTCTACATGTGGTATTGGGAGGGTGGCAGAAAAATTCTGCAGACAGTATAAAGACAGTATAAATAAGAGTTAAACCCATAAACTTTGGATCAGGTTTGTCCCAAGTCAAAATCCTGGCTCTACCACATACTTAATGTGTGACCTTATGCAAGTTTCTCAGCTTATGTGAGCCTTGGTCTTGTGTATCTGTAGAATGAGAACAATAGCAGAACCCATAACATCGACATCGGATCTCCCTTTCAACTCAAAAGTTGGTTTTTCCTTTCCCTTCAATGCTCAATTGTTAAACCTCTTCTTAAAACACACACACAAACAGAAACACAGAATGTTAGAATTGGGTGGTCTATCTCCAAGTTTTATGGCTCTTATAGATGAGGTCATTGGTGCCCATAGAAGGTAAGTGATTTCAGTTAAATGATCAAATTCATTTTCCCCCAATCTCTCTACAGTCAGTATCAAGTTGCATTTAAAGTAGAACAATGGACTGCTCTCAACCCAACATTTGCCTCTTTGGCTTCTTTGCAGACTGACATGCCTTCTAAGAGTTCAAGGCAAATGCCACTTCATGAGTTCTGATTTGCTGTTTGCATGGGGCATTCCAATGCAAATTGAGTGTCTTGGTCATAACATCTTGGTCTTGTTCTTCTCTCAGATTTGCATTACTAATATATGCAAGTGCTGTATAGTTCAAGGGCATCTGGGGGGTAAAACTACATAGGAAATGTTGCCCTTTCACGGTTCTATTCTCTCAATAGCAATTTAGTTACTATGGCAAGTTTCTCCAAAGTAGCATTTTTACTCCAACTGTGAACCTGAAGGATTGTTAGTCACATAACCAACAAATAAATAGTGGGGATCATGTGTGGAAGCAAAGAACAAGTAGAATTTAGAATAAGAAGAAAGTGATTGCTTTGTACAACTCTACCCTTGTTTTACGTCTAAGGAAAGAGAAATCCAGAGAAGACAGTACAGAGTGAGTTGGTGCCAGAACAAGGTTGAGAACCCAGGTCTCTGATTCCTAGTCTAGGGTTCCTCCCCTACCCAAATTGGTGCATAAATTTATTTTACGTGAAATTCCTTTGTCACTAAATAAATGGCTTGAGGTAGAGGTGAATCATATTATCCATGGGTATATTACTGGGACTTAGTTCTAACTTAAATTCACAGTCCCTCTGTGTAAACATGTTGCTTCCTTTTAGTGGGCAGAAAAATGTATAATTTCAGTTAAAACTGTTCCAGAACTTTTGAGTGTGGGAAATGGATGTTGCCAGGAAAGGTTAATAATAGGTCAAAATGGGACTGAATCCCTATGTGAGCTAGAACAGAAACTCCCTAGAAATATTTACTCAGCACTCTACCTGTTATTATTTTGATAATGCTTGATTGTATTCAATTAAGAATAAGGCTCTTTTTAGGTAACCATACTGCATTTAGAAAAATTCAACTATAAAGGAGTTTCATGGTATATTTCTTCTAATTTTCTTAATTATCTGTTGGTCTTTGTCAATAAAAACACTACTGTTTGGAACTAAATGAATGACATTTCTTGCTATGTTATAGGTCAATGGTTAATAGCCAAACTTTCATTTCTCTCCCATTAAAGTTCTTGTTTGCCTTATCTGGATGTATATTAAATGCAATAAAATACAGAACATATAAGGTTGTGACCCATGGCAGCAGGTTTTGCTGTTTCAAAGGGATTTTTGTTGTTGCTAATTGGTTGGATTGTATGTCAGATCTGATCTTTCCATACAATTTTTAAGGCTAATGATTCTACAGAAGACAATTGAAAAGAGAACTGGAAGAGGTTTTACCAAAAGAAACCAGAAATAAAATTTCCTAATGGAAGAGTGATAGTTTTTACTTTTATGGTTCAGAAAATAAAATGCATTCCATCCAGTGAAATTTGTTGAGTATGAAAAAGAGTGTTTTACAATTATTTCTTAGGGGTTTAAATTTTAACTGAAAAGTGATCCCTGCTAGGAATTTGGAAAACATTATGCTGAGTGAAATAAGCCAATCCAAAGGGACAAATACCACTTGTCTCCCTGATAGGTGACAACTAACCGAGCACCAAAAAGGAAACCTGTTAAAGTGAAATGAACACTATGAGAAACGGTGACTTGATCAGCCCTCACCCTGACTGTTGATGAGCAACTCTTAATATGTTATCCCTCTTAGTATTTTTTTTGTTTGTTCTACTTAATACTTTTGGTTGAATACTGTAATCAGTACACAATTATTCTTAAGTGCTGAAACTTTACTGAAAAGTAATCGCTGTTAAATATAAGAGTGGGAATAAGAGAGGGAAGAGATGGGCAATTTGGGACATGCTCAAGCTGACTTACCTCAAACGGTAGAGTTAGAAACATACCAGGGGATTCCAATTCAATCCCATCAAGGTGGCATGTACCAATGCCATCTCACTAGTCCCAGTGATCAATTTCTTTTCACAATTGATCATAATGATAGGACTAAGAACCAAAGGGATCACATAAACAAGAATAGTGTCTGCAAATACTAGCTGATAGAATAAAAAAAGGGAGAGAACGATTCAACATGGGAAGTGAGATACACAGCAGACCCATAGAATGGCAGATGTCCTAAACAGCACTCTGGCCTCAGAAGCAGCCCTTAAGGCATGCGGATCTGGCTGAAAAGCCCAAGGGAGTATTTCAGGCATGGAAAGCCAAGACACTCTGGGGAAAAAAAAAAACCTAAATGAAAGATCTCCGTGAGTGAGATCCCAGTGGAAAGAACGGGCCATCAAAGAAGGAGGTACCTTTCTCTGAAGGGAGGAGAGAACTTCCACTTTGACCATGGCCTTGTCTAAATATGATCAGAGTTGGTGAACTCAGGGGGCTTCCATAGCCTTGGCAGCTCATGACAAGAGCCTAGGGTGATTACTGATGCCATAAACAAGAGTGTTAATTTGTTAAGTCAACAACAGGAGTCACTGTGCACTTACTCCTCATGTAGGATCTCTGTCCTTAGTGTGCTGTACATTGAGATTTAATGCTATAACTAGTACTCAAACAGTATTTTTCATTTTATGTTTCTGTGTGGGAGCAAACTGTTGAAATCTTTACTTAATGTATGCTAAACTGATCTTCTGTATATAAAGAGAATCGAAAATGAATCTTGATGTGAATGGAAGGGGAGAGGGAGTGGGAAAGGGTAGGGTTGTGGGTGGGAGGGACGTTATGGGGGGGAAGCCATTGTAATCCATAAGCTGTACTTTGGAAATTTATATTCATTAAATAAAAGTTAAAAAAAATGAAAAAAAAAGAAAAAGAGTGTTTTACCAGGAAAACAAAAGAAGAAAAAACTACTTGATTTGAAATTGTGCACTGATTTTAGAGGTTTCAGGTTAGAACACATTTATAGAATACGGACTAATGTGAAGAAATTATTCTTGCCAACCTCAAGTAAAGACCGGCCCTGCAGAACTATGTATACACTACTTCATCTAATAAATGTCCTCTTTAGTCCTTGGTATAAAGTTGATGTTTTGTAAATGAAATTACATAGTTTCATTCCAGGGTAACTCAGTGTTGAAAAATATATGCAAAATATTCTCGGGTGATCAGTGAATTTAAAACATTTTAAGAGCTATTTCTTTTTTTTTACTTAAAATATTTTAATTTCTCAAAAAATTTAAAATTTAAATACTTTCATTGTACAGTACTTGATATTACATTCCAACAAATTGGAAGGTAAAATAAACCTCTTAAATCAATTTGTTTCCTAAGATAATAATATACAAACTCCTGCCCTCTCCTTCTCACAGAAGGATGCAAAATGCAGCAACTCTCAAAGTGGAATATTTAAATTAATACAATATAAGATGTTGGGACAAAAGGAGTTTTAAAAAATAAGTTTCAGCTGATAATACCCACAACTACCAGTATATTTACAGTAGAGAAAAATTTAAAGCAAAACAAATTCAATCTGATCAAAACCCAGAATTAACTGAAGTTTTCATTTTATTCCATTGTGAATAAAATAGCAGTCACTGTTTTAGCCAACAGACCAGTGGAATTATCAGAATGATCTGCCTAATCTGTGCAGTACAAGAACAGTTTTCTGTTGAAAGGAGGTAAGGTTTCCAAACTCAGTTCATCTATGTTAAAAACTGCTCCAGCTGATGTCTTGACAGTCTAGTTTTCTGCATATGTGTTCTCTATGCTGTCATCATATAGCCATTTATGGGTATAATCTTTGGAACACTCTTTAGTTTCAAAAAGGCGTTTAAAGTCTTGAGGATACATGTCAGTTATTTTCACTTTTTCATTTTTTCTTGTTTGCATCAATATATCCATTGCATCAACTGGACTCAATGACCTTAAATGTTCTATTAGGCTTGCATTGCGCTTCCAAAAACAGTGCTTTACCATATGAAAAAATACATCATAGTTAATAGGAGTTAAGTTTTCTGTGAATAAATTTTGACGAGGAGTCATTCGAATAAAATACAAGTTTTGTTGCATTCGTTCTAATGAATCCTTATGCTTTGGCTTTTTCAGCTGCCCATTTTGGGTATATACATCAAATGATGACCAAGGCTCCACATGCAGCACCTTAATCTCACAAGCTACTTGCCGGAGCACACTTAATACTTGATACAAGTTCGGATTTCTTGGATTTGCCATTAGTTTCTGGTATTCTTTTTCACTAATGAACATATTTAGTTCTACTCGTCCATGCCTATATATAGAAGTGCAGGAATATAGGTCATATAAAAGTTTCCATAGTGCCTTTCTCTCATTTTTAATTGGGAAGATTCCAATTATTTTTAAGGGAATACCTGCTGACCAAGGAAGTGCCTTTATTCCCAAATTCTGAAAAAGCACATGTGAAATCATAATGGTTGGTTTTACTAGTCCACACTTTCTAGGGTCCAATTTAAAGAAGTCACAGTAGACCACTTCTAGTTTTCCATCCAGATTATTTCCTAAGGACTCCAAATGCGGAATGAAATTTCTGTCACTTTCAAGAGCGACCACTTTGGCACCAGTTTCAAGTAATGCCTGAGTCAGCACTCCAGGACCTGGATTGCACTCTAAGAAGAGAGAGCGAGGGTCTTTTTTGACTCCCCCGCAGGATCTGCACCAAGGTCTCAGCCAATCCCCGACTGCTTACATAACACTTAGGGTCCAAGTGGTGCTTGCGTACCCACGGAGGCGATTCCCCGAAGTCAGGATAGGGCAACAGCTGCGGGGATGAATCAGACAAGCCACGGCGAGGCGGGTCTCCACATGTCGTTGCTCGGGTCCTCAAAATGCAAAAGCGACCCGCGCCCGCCAGGTTTAAGAGTGCCAACCGCAAAGGAAGTCCCGCCGCTGGGACCCACATCGTCACCTCCAAGGTGCCCCCTCACATGACCCAGGGTCGCTATTTCGGTGAACCCCATGAAGGGCATCCCACATGCAACATCTCCGCACTGCAGACCAGGCCTGGCCTAAGAGCTATTTCAATTTTGATCCTATATGATATGTTGGGGATAAACCTTTGACTAACTGATTTGAAAACACTGATCTTTGAAGGCCCAGTTCAGTTAGATCTTCCATTGCCAGATCCTGAATCCCATCAGTTAGAATTATTCTGTACCCCAATTATATATGGTGTGCCTCCAGCATGGCACTCATTTGCATTTCTTTTTATTTGTTGTTAAACTTATTTTCTTTATTTGAAAGGCAGAGAGATATAAAAAGACAGAGTGAGATGTTCCATCCCCTAGTCTACTTTCCATGAGCCCATAATAGCCAGGGCTGGGCCATGCCAAAGCCAGAAGAAGGGAATGCAATATAGGTCTCTCACATGGATAACAGGGATGCAAGTACTTGACTCATTATTTGTTGCCTTCCACCGTGTGCATTAGTAGAAAGCAGAAATCAGGAAGCAGAGCTAGGACTTGAACTCAGGCACTTTGATATGGGATGTGGGCATCCACTAAAGTGGCAGCTTAACTGCTGTACCAAATGTCTCCACTGCATACAGTTTATCTTAGAGTTATTGTGTGCATGTATAAACTTATGTGTTTGTATTGACTCTTTCAAAAGAGTATAGGATCCTTGAAGGCAGGAATCATGTCTTGGTCATTTTTATATGTCCTGCATATCATCTATCACATTATATAATAGTTGCCCAATAAACCTATTACTGTTAAAGGGAATGAAATACATACATCTATTTAAGGGAGACAGTATTTCCTTTCTTCTGTGGGTGGAAACTATATACTTCAAGCTGTAGGAAGTCCTCCTCCTTATTGAATCCATGGAGTAAGAGCTGACATATTTTTTTAAAAATGGAAGGGGCTGGCATTGTGCTATACTGGGTAAAGCTACTGCCTGCAGGGTAGAATGCCCTATGGGTGGCATTCAACTCCTGGCTGCTCCACTGCTTATCCAGCTTCCTGATGATGCACCTGAGAAGGCAGTGGAGGATGGCCCAAGTCCTTGGGCACCTGCACCCACATGGAAGAAACAGAAGAAGCTCCTGGCTCCTAGCTTTAGTCTAGCCCAGCCCTGGCTATTGAGGCCATTTGGGGAGGGAACCAGAAGATGGAAGATATCTCTCTTTATCTCTCTCTCTCTCTTTCTCTCTCAAATAAACATAATAAATTTTTTCAAAAATGGAAGTTAGTCCTCAGCATAAGAAACATAATCATGGCCGGCGCCGCAGCTCACTAGGCTAATCCTCCCCCTGTGGCGCCGGCACACTGGGTTCTAGTCCTGGTTGGGGTACCGGATTCTGTCCCAGTCACTCCTCTTCCTGTCCAGCTCTCTGCTGTGGCTTGGGAGTGCAGTAGAGGACGGCCCAAGTGCTTGGGCCCTGCACCCCATGGGAGACCAGAAGAAGCACCTGGCTCCTGGCTTCGGATCAGCGCCGTGTGCCGGCTGCAGCGTGCCGGCTGCAGCGGCCATTGGAGGGTGAACCAACAGTAAAGGAAGACCTTTCTCTCTGTCTCTCTCTCTCACTGTCCACTCTGCCTGTCAAAAAAAAAAAAAAGAAAAGAAAAAAAAAGAAAAAAGAAACATAATCACTGTTCTTGAAGCAAAGTGTATTTGAGATAACTCACTGTAATAACTCACTGTAATTGAGTTATCTCAGTCCTCCATCCCAACTGGAGGTTGTGTGTATCTAGGAGAATGTTGTCCCAATATGGCACTAACCACATGTGTTTATTGGACACATGAATTGTACCAGACTGGGTTGAGATATACTGTAAAGAGAAAACATACTGGGGCCAGTGCTGTGGCATAGAAGGTTAAATCTTGGCCTGTAGTGCCAGCATCCCATATGGGTGCAGGTTCAGGTCTCGGCTGCTCCACTCCCTATCCAGCTCCCTGCTAATCTGCCTGGGAAAGTGTCGCTCCCCCTCTTCGTGGAGGAACGACACTAAACCCTGCCTAGGCTTCATATCCGAGTCACGGCACCATTATGTCGCTCCCCCTCTTCGTGGAGGAACGACACTAAACCCTGCCTAGGCTTCATATCCGAGTCACGGCACCATTATGTCGCTCCCCCTCTTCGTGGAGGAACGACACTAAACCCTGCCTAGCCTTCATATCCGAATCACGGCACCATTATGTCGCTCCCCCTCTTCGTGGAGGAATGACACTAAACCCTGCCTAGGCTTCATATCCGAGTCACGGCACCATTATGTCGCTCCCCCTCTTCGTGGAGGAACGACACTATACCCTACCTAGGCTTCATATCCGAGTCACGGCACCATTATGTCGCTCCCCCTCTTCGTGGAGGAACGACACTAAACCCTGCCTAGGCTTCATATCCGAGTCACGGCACCATTATGTCGCTCCCCCTCTTCGTGGAGGAACGACACTAAACCCTGCCTAGGCTTCATATCCGAGTCACGGCACCATTATGTCGCTCCCCCTCTTCGTGGAGGAATGACACTAAACCCTGCCTAGGCTTCATATCCGAGTCACGGCACCATTATGTCGCTCCCCCTCTTCGCGGAGGAACGACACAGGACCCTGCGCTGTTCTTTTGTCTGCTCGGCCCTTCCCGGGTTTGCTGCTGGTTCTTCCCCGGTTGGCTACCGACCCTTCCACCTCCGTGGAAGGGCGGTGCCCCCTGCCACTTTCCCCACTTCCGCGGGGGAGCGGCACACCGCCGGCCGGCTCTCTCGGGGGCTGCTCAGGTGTTATTCGGATAGATGTTCCTGGTGCATGTTGTCTCTCTCCTCCTTTATAGTCCTCTTCCACCAATCCCAACTCTGCTACCCACACGCCGAGTACGCTGCTCTCCTCCAATCAGGAGCAGGTCCTGCTGTTTATTGGTTGAACTGGAGGCAGCTGTGTAGAAGCTGTTTCCTCCTCTCCCAGCGCCATATTGTGGGAGAGCAGATGCATAGAATAAGTCTTAATTCCAGTAACAGTCTAGTCTGAGTTGCTCCCCACAGGAAAGCTGCAGAAGATGGCCCAAGTACTTAGGTCCCTGCATCCACATAGGAGACCTGGAAGAAGCTCCTGGCTTTAGCCTGGCCCATCCACAGACATTACGGCCATTTAGGGAGTGAATCAATGGTTAGAAGATCTCTCTCTCTTTTTAAAGATTCATTTATTTATTTGAAAATCAGAGTTACACAGAGAGAGGAGAGGCAAAGAGAGAGACAGAAAGGTCTTCCATCTGCTGGTTCACTCCCCAATTGTCCGCAATGGCCACAGCTGTGCTGATCCAAAGCCAGGAGCCAGGAGCTTCCTCCAGGTCTCCCACTTGGGTGCAGAGGTCAAAGGACTTGGGCCATCTTCTACTGCATTCCCAGGCCATAGGAGAGAGCTAGATCAGAAGTAGAGCAGCTGGGATTCGAACCGGCACCCAAATGGGATGCCGGCACTGCAGTAGGTGGCTTCACCCACTACACCACCGTGCCAGCCCTTCTCTTTCTGTCTTTATGTCTCTGTATTTCTGTCTTTCGAACAAATAAATAAATCTTTAAAAAAATACACAAGATTACAAAGACAGGATGAGATAAAAATAATATTAAATATCTCAATAATTTTTATACTGAATACATGTTGAAATGATTATTTCAGTTATACTGACTTAAATAAAATGTATTATTAAAATTAATTCACCTGATTTTTTAAAAAATGTGGCTATTGGAAAATTTAGAATTATATACCTGGTTTTCATTATATTTCTATTGGACTGCACTGCTGTAGTGATCATGAAAGTATAAGAATGATCCACAAAGGAACTTAAACTAGAACACCCCCCTCCAAAGACTCCACCCTTAAAACAACCTAAATTCTAGTAATTAGCATATCCATCATCTCCAGTTAAGTCCAGCAGCCCCCAAACCCCAAAACTAAAGGCCACAGCACAGAGCCCTAATGCAAGACTACATCTTCATATCTAGAATATCTGAATCTGAATCTGAATCCAAATTAGGAATAAAAGTGCTCAAAAAAAAAATAAAAGCCTTCTAAGCAGAGTAAAGAACTACAAAATTTTCAATAAGAATTAAAAGTCAGTAAGATTGAAGTTTCTGAACAATGAAACCTCAACATTTACCAATTAAACTTAGGATGACATGATGCTACAACAAACCAAAAAGTAAAATAAAATCCAAATGTTTTGTATGAAGTAATACAGTTCCTTGCATTCTGTGTTTGTTGAATGGATTTGAATTTGGAAGAGGTTACCTAATTGACTTTGAATACTTTTTAAACTGAAGTCAACGTACCTAATGTAAGTGCATATACAACCCTATAATTCACTGAGTCGATTAACACGTCATCGGTGCTCTCTTGGCCCTTTAGATAGTAACTACTAGATCCTCACAAGAGTTTTACCTGCTACAGAGTAAAACTAATTAAGAACTAGATCTTCATTATAATAAATGCTCTTTGATATTCATCTCACCTTAATCAGGAGGGTTCTTGTGTTTTGATCCCTGAGACAGCATCCTAATAGTCTCGGACTACCGCACACACCTGTAGTAGTTAAATATTATCATCCATGAAGTTTGTGTTTCATATATGAGGCACAGATATCACCTGAATTGGGGTATTAAAACTAAACTTTAATAGGGAACACTGATTTTTCAGCAAATGGAATGTAAATACTAAAAGAACAGCCCTGTTAAAATTGCACATAATTCCACTTAAAACATGAAAAGCCAAAAGCAGCATCAAGAGTTAACTCAGTTAAATATAAAAAGAAAAACATTCAACCCAGACATTTGGCATTGTGAAAACAGACTAGGCAGTTGATTGATCGATCTATTTTCAACAAGTTGTGTGGACATCCTGTAGGCACAGACTTAGTCTGTGGGCTATTGCCTTAAAAGAGGCAAAATCCAATCTGATATAGTAAAGTGGAGATGGTCACTGTGACCCAACAACCTCTGTTAGAACTTTACCCATATTAGGACACTCTTACATAGGGTTGTTTTGAATGAGATCCAAATCTATTTATGTATTTTCTTAGTCTTCTTTATCACCTCCTTGTGTACCATTGAGCAGTTTTTGAGAACACAAGCCACTATTACAATGTTGTCAAGGCCCTTCTCGTTTTCTAGTTCAAATCCTTGTTCATGCTGTTTGCTAAGTACTTGTTCCCTGTGACAGCTTTCAGCCAAACAGAACACACTGAATGCTGCATTCCAAACCACTCTGTCCTGCTGGGCTCTGAGTAAAACAAGCTCTTCAAACTCCATCATGTGAACTTTTCACAAGGAACAATCTCCCTCAGACAATTCCATTCAGAGATACTATCCGTGAAACTGGGACTCAGGGAAGAGGTGACATCACAGGCTTCCCTTTCTGGCCAGGGTCATGACCACCAAAGTTGTATTTAAGAGGCTCCCACGTGGTTTGCACATGATTTTCTTAATGATCTAACATTTCCTCCAACTTTCCCATAAGCTTCCAATTTAAAGATATTCACACTTAAACACAAAATTAGGTTCTGGTGTCAAGAAAGCCTGAGATTTCAAGAAGAATGAGAAAATTGCAGCTGGGATCTCTGTTAGGGCTAGGATGGTAAATGTAAGACATGCTCTATAATGCATGCCATATGTGAGGGCTTGGGACAGTGTCTTAGGAGACATGGAAACAAAAAGTATTATATCCAACCAAGAAGCTGAAAAAAAACTTTAAGAAAAAAGAAAAAAGGAAGGAAGAAAAAAGGCAAGAAAAATGGACAAATTTAAACAAATCAGATTGTAGTTCTTAAATGTCTGAAGCCAGGGATTGGAGAAAGAATGCTTTGTAAAATGCAGGAACATTAATCTACTGAGATGGACAGCCAGCTTGTCTGCAGTTAGCCTACAACAGAACAGCACATCAGGCTGCATTCTGAAGAATCTGGAGTTGTTTTCAGACCTACCTGGCAGCTCCCAAAGAAGGCTTTGGGATCTCCTAAAAGATCTTTAATAAGAAGAGAGCAACTCATGGACTTAGGATGGGTTCCATTCCAATTCTCATCAGAGTCAGGAGCATATGGAATTGGTGGCCTTCCAAGTCTCGCTCCAATGAGTCCACAATCTCATCCTTTTATGTAACATTTTTCTATGTAACCTAGCATTTTAAAATTTATTTTTAAATTTTTATTTGAGAGTCAGAGAGAGATTGATCCCATCTACTGGCTCATTTCCCAAATGCCTGCAATAGTCCTAACTGGACCAGACTAATGATGGAAGCCAGGAAGTTCCAACTGCTTGAGCCATCACCTGCTACTTTCCATGGTCTATCTGCATTGGTGGGAAGCTGGAGTCAGAAACAGGAGCTGGGAATCAAACCTAGTTACTATGATATGTGATGGGGGCATATTAACCAGTAGGCCAAAAGCTTGCCCCATCAACTTAATATTTTTGAAACAGAAAAGTGCCCAAATGAGAAGGCACTTGGCTATAATGTTCCTCTTAAGCATTGCAAGTTGGTTTTGTTTTTGTTTTCAATTTTTTTTTTTTTATTTTCTGAGGACGATGGAACTGAGAGATTGAGTCTGATGGCTTGGGACTTTTTCTACTTCACAGTTCATATTTCAAGCTGTTCACAGAGTTCAACCAGTGAGAGACTAGACTATTTAAAAGGGGAGTATCTTAGAAAGAAGGTCATTGCTACCACTGCCTACTGAATTACATCAGAGATCAGAAGGTGTCAGAACTTGTGAGGACTTTATTTTGTATAGCAAGCAAAAAAAGGCCCAGAAAAGGAACTGAGTTGCTCAAGGTCAATTGTTGGGAAAGTCAAGGTTTAAATCAAAAGCCCATGTGCTTGCCTCTGATGACTGGGACACTGCAGTCTTATCTACAAATGAGAAAGAATGATGATATCTTACTTGCTATGCTTCTTTGGGGAACTGTGTTTATGTCCCATAGAATAAAACTGCTCCTCCAAAACTTAATTTTTTTTTATTTGACAGGTAGAGTCATAGACAGTGAGAGAGAGAGAGAGAGAGAGATCCAAAGCCAGGAGCCAGGTGCTTCCTCCTGGTCTCCCATGAGGGTGCAGGAGCCCAAACACTTGGGCCATCCTCCACTGCTCTCCTGGGCCACAGCAGAGAGCTGGACTGGAAGAGGAGCAACCGGAACTAGAACCTGGCGCCCATATGGAATGCCAGCACCGCGGGTGGAGGATTAACCAAGTGAGCCATGGTGCCGGCCCCCAAAACTTAGCTTTGAGCTTTTCTTCTACTGATACGATTTTGTGACAAAAACAATTTTTCATTAAAAATATAAAAGTACAGTGTCATTTTGAATATGCTTTTTCAACATACACATGGAATTATGGAGATTGTTATACAACATTCTAGGGAAGTGAAACCCTTGGGATGAGAAATGATGACTTATAGCCTAGTAGGGCAAAAAACCTAACTGACAATTACAGGGATGATTCCAAGGTGGGGATTTTAGCAGCTGTCACTGTGGCATAGGGCTTTAAGCTGCCACTTGTGATGTGGGCATCCCATATCAGAGTGCCAGTTTGAGTCCCAGCCACACTGCTTCCTAACCCAGCTCCCTGATAACGTGCCTGGGAAAGCAGCAAAATATGGCTCAAGGGCTTGGGCTCCTGCCACTGACGTGGAAAACCCAGATAGAGTTCCATGCGCCTGGTTCTGGCTTGGTCCAGCTTTGGCTATTGCAGCCATTTGGGGAATGAACTAGCTAGATGGAAGTGTGATCTCTCTCTCTCTCTTTCTCTTTCTGCATTTCAAACAAATAAAATAAACCTTAAAAATGAAAAAAGTGGGGACTTTGTGGGGGAGGGAACATTTAATTCTAACTTAGAAGGGCAAAGAAAATAACAACAAAAAAAGCAGTATTCTTTGAAGGCTCAGTAGGAGCTAGGCAGGCAAAGGCAGAGCATTCCAGATTAAAGGAGCTACCAGGTAGAAGGACCTGGGGGCAGAAAAGATTGAAAATTCAGGAAGCTTCAATTGGTTCAGTTTGGTTGGTGACTAGAATGCCAATGGTGACTTTTGTTTCCTGAGTGCACAATTCCCAACAGCTTACCCCAAATCAACACAACATAATAAAAAGTAGGTTTGCCATGCTAGAGTGGTTTCATAGTATAAATTCCCCAACCCCACCCAACCGTCAACATATTAATTAAAAGGTCATATGCAATATAACTAAGGGAGGTATAGTGAAGGAAGCAACAGACTGGAACTTCACAATAAGTCACTACAGCCCTCCCTAGTGAGGTCACCTGCCCCATTTTTAAAATGAATAGTTGACCGTGCCCTGGATGATCTTTAAGGTCACTTTGGCTGTGTTTGGGAAGGAAACCACCATGCAGATGTTATAAGAAGATCAAACAGAGGTCTGTATACCTTCACAAAAGCCCAGGTTGATCCTCAAACAATCCTCTCTGACCACTGCTCTATCATCATTTCATAAAAGGCAAAGCAACCTAAATGAAATGTTTCCTAATTCTCAGTTCTTAAGTAATATTTTAAAAGCTATTTATGTTCTTTTAATTTATGTTTTATGTATTAGAGAGTCAGAGATCTCTCATGTGTGGCTTCACTTCCCAAAAGCCTGCAATACCCAGGGCTGGGGCAGGCCAACGCCAGAAATTCATTCTGGGTCTCCCATATGAGTGGCAGGTACTCAACTACTTGAACCATCATCTGCTGCCTCACAAAGGTGTAAACTAGCCAGAAATTGGAATTGGGAGTGGATCTGGGACTTGAACCCAGGCACTCTGTCATGGGACGTAGGCATCTTAATTGTTAGGCCAAATGTCCACCCTCAGATTGCAAGTTATTTTGATCAGGAAATAAATGCATAAAATATTCAGCTAGAGGTTAAGAAACAAGAGACTTCTCTCAGGTTACTATTAAAAGAAGAAATGAGGACATTTCACTTTTCTAGTTTTTACCTCAGTCTTCTCTGCACTCTTATAAAAAATACATGACACATGCAAAGTGATGATAAAGATAATATCTGCAAATGAGGAGATTCATTTTAGGCCTGCAGAGAAAGTTCAACAACAATTATCAATTGGAACTTAGTCTCTTGAATCAATCACAAAACTCACAATCAGGGTCAGACTTCTCCATGAATTCCAAATCCCAAGACTTCTTCCTGAAAGCAGGTAGCCTTTGAGACACTACTACTAAGATTTTAAATCAGCTGGGGGACAGTTTCCAAAGCTGTCAGTTTCACAAGCTCTTCAGGAAATTCTCATGGGTGGTAGTTATGGGATCAAATGTACTATGTCAAAAGGTGAACTGAATAGTTAAGAATGAGGATAAAGATATGTAGAGGACAATCATATAGAAAGTAGAGTGTGGGCTTCAGGTGCCTTCACTGGGCGGTAGATCAGCAGAGAAAAGGGAAAAGGGAATAGTTTTACCTGGGTATGGAAGGGGGCTTGTGCATCCACTCCTTTAGCGAATACTATGAGCCCATATGGACCAGACATTGTAGTAGGCACTGGGGATTGCAGAAGTACAGAAGACAAATGAAGTCCCTTGCCTTCATACTGATACACACTCTTATGACTCTCCTCACCCACCTGTTACAATTGCTGTATTTTCTCAGTGAATTCTATAGGCAGAGTGTCCCCAATGATTCCATTGAAGAAGGGCTCTCCAGCAGAGGAAGTAGGAAATTCTTAAAAAAAAAAAAATTCATGGCCCCTTTGTTTTCTTCTTCAAGACTGTCCCTTCAAGAGATACTGCAGCTGGAAGTGAAGGCTTTCTCACCTACATGAAGCACCACAGATCACACTGGAGGTGTTTCCAAACTTGTACATCTTGTGGTGTGAACACAGGCTTCCCAGGGAAAGCTCTGCCAACCTAAACATTTTCCTAGCCTGGATTAACCAAACAGCAATGTCCCTGGTAAAGAGTATCCTACAGGGATAGCCTTGTGCTGCCCCTGCTCCAGAACCTCACTTAGAGGCAGGCAGGCATTCTGCCAAATCAATCTTCCTAAAAAGCACAATTGGGTGGAATCACTTCCTGCTCCTGGACAGAATCTAGTACTGGATCAGATATCTGAGGCCCTCTATACTTCGGCCTCTGCCTTCCTGACCCACTTCACTGTTTCCACCTCAAATTTTGCTAGATAACCTGACCCTGTTGCATCCTGTATCTGCTCCCTCCCTACCCATTTTTCTGAACCCTGTTCAAATACCACCTCTCCCAGAAGCTGTGACCATTTTGGCAAGGAGTGCCTCTGTCCTCTGAAATTTGCACAGCCCTTGGGTGCTTTTCCCACAGTTAGAAGTGTTTTCTTGCCTACATGATCTCTCTATCAATGCAGGATGTGATCTTTGAGAATAAGGATTGTTTTTATGCTTCTCTGTGTCCATTCTCAGGGCCTAGCACAATGCTTCAGTATTTCTTGAGAGCAATAGCAACGTTTTATTCTAACAGGGAAGTTACTTTGTTTTATTTTAATGAATTGACCAGTTACAAATCTACTCCAAAGGCCATGCTTTTGAAGCAGAAACAATGCCCTAATATGAACATAAAGGCAAGATTTTATTAATCTATTAATATATTAAGCAGTTTTGGGGACATTCTGAGGGAAATTGTGGCTCTTTAACATTCCCCCATTCCTTCTGTAATCTCCTCCACCCCAACTCTACCTGCTCTATCTCCTTAATCACTTCCACTGCACTCCATTTCACTCTTTTATTCAAAACCACTTGAAATTTTTTGACTAAAGGACTGTCACTTCCAAATCCTTTGCACCCTCAATTCCCTCCCCATGTTCTTTCAGGCCAGAAGAGGTAGATCTTCCAATACTCTGGTAGCAAAGCGCATCCCTCAGACAATGTCAGGAACTCCATGGCTGCCCTAGTATTCAGAGCTCAACACACTTAGAATCTTTTGTTATTTATACAAGTTTAAATTATATAACAGTAGTTACCAGATCAAGCATAGATATTCTATTTGGTGATTTCTAAATTGACCTATTTTGTTGCTTTTTCTAAAATATAATGGATTTCAATGTTTTAGTTGCTTTTCTTTTATATGTAAAGATTGTTTAAATTTATTTGAAAGTCAGAGTTACAGAGACGGAAGTAGAGACAGATTTTCCATCTGCTGGTTCACTACCTAGATGGGCACAATGGCCAGGACTGGGCCAGGCCAAAGCCAGGAGCTTCATCAGGGTCTGTCACATGGGTGGCAGGGGCCCCACTATCTTCCATTTGCTTTTCCCAGGCCATTAACAGGGAGGTGATCAGAAGTGGAGCAGGCAGGACACAAACCAGCGCTGATATGGGATGCTGGCATTGCAGGTGGCACTTTACTTGCTACACCACAATGCTGACCCCTATTTATAGATAAAGAACACTTACTGAGTGCATTTATGTGCTAACATTGAGTTAGACCATTGAAATATGAACTTCATTTGATCCTCACAATGACTTCTGGATGACATAGTTATATTTTACAGATGAAACACTGAGGTCAGCAGACATTAAGTGATGTATCCAAAATCATGCAGTTAATTTGTGGAGCTAGGATTCCACTGTTGGTCCTTTTAATAGAAAGCTCATAGTCTTTTAGTTCTACTATGATGTACCTTTAAACAAAATCTAGAAGCTCATTCTGAATTCCAGGTCTTGCATTTTAAAACAGATATCACCAAAAAGATATAGCCCTAGAAAAACAAACTTTCTAAATTCCTAAGAAGAGGGAGCACCCCTGGGCCACCAGGGACACTCTTATTTTACCTTATTGCACCCTTAAATAAAACCCAGAAGTTCATTCTACTTGGTCTTCTTCACCAAAAAGATGTAACCTCAGTAAAAGGAACTTTTTACATTTCTATGAAAAAGCAGCACCACTGGGCCACTAAGAAACACAATCTTAGGCTCTCAAGTATTGTTTTTTTCCTAAAAAGTGCAGTGAATTAATTCAGTACCAAGTATTACCAGTCCAACCATCATAATCACCAAAATTGTTCACTATTTTTCAAATTATGAAAATCACAGCCTAGTAAATATTACGTGCAAAATTTCTTCGAGAAATCAGGTGCATGGTACAGTGGAGTAAAAATGGAAAACTCCAGATTTCACAAAGATGTCAAGTTTTACATTTCGGTGCAATGTAACTGAATTGGCAAAGACCATTAGAATCAGCAATCAAAACCGGAAGGATAAATTTTCCTTTCACCAAGTAAACACCCACTCTGTCCTTCCCATTTAGGAATTTAAAATAAGATCACATTTATTCATTCAACAAACATTTATTGAGCACCAGCAAGTGTGCTAGGTGCTAATGTAATTTAACAAGGCTCCAGCCCTGAATGAATACTTTTGCTGTAAGTGATCTTGTTAACTACTACATGACATCTGAGGTTCTCTGCTACAATTATACTTTTTAGGAAGTCAGAGTCATATGAGGCCTCTTCTGAAATACTTTTAAAGTTTCTTTACGGCAAACTTGATAGAAATCTGTTTAACTTAAGGAAGAAAGATGATCTCCGGCACCCTCCGGACAAGCGTGTTGAAGGTCGACTTAGCGCTCAGGCAATGTGGTGGCTGGTGACCAGTGACGCAGTTTTAGACCATTCGGTTGCGCTTGTAGGTTGGGGAGTCTGTGATGCCATCACCGCAACGGGCCGAGGTGCGCTTGCGGGTCCCCCCACTGTCCAGGTGTTGGGCAACTTCTTCTGGGTTGAGGTCGTCCTCAAAGAAGCTACTTCTTCGGCGGCCACTGCTGGCGACACCACTCTCTTGAGATGGGGAGCCAGGCGCGCCAGACCGCATGCTGATTCCCGCCATCGCGCCGCTGAGGCAGTGTAGGGCTATAGCCTCGTGGAAAGGCTGTAGGTCGACGTCCACTGATGAGCTGGATTCGGTGGCCGCAGCCTGGCCAGCGGCCCCAGTGAGCGGCTTCGGGGACGTCCTGGGAGGGCGTGGCGGGGCAGGGGCGGGGGGAGCTTTGCCACAGAGAAAGCTAATCAGATCTTCGCGGCGAATAGTGCTTCGGCCCTTTTTCACCCACTCCAACACATCTCTGATGCGACGCTGGTAGCCAACCTGGACGCCTAGCTCAAAACTTCGTCGGTGGGCATTCCCGCTCTCTTTGTACAGGCTGGTCACGGCCATGGCCGCATGCTGGAAGGGGTCCCACACGGAGAGTCCTGGCTGTGGGCACCCAGAATCCTTGTAGAGCTGAGCCACAGCAGTGGCCGAAATCTGGAAGAGGTGCCACAGCTTCTGCTGCTCGCTCTTCAGCCCTGCCGCCTCGGCGGCCGCCTCCTCCTGCAGCTCGGGGAGCTGCTGCTCTTCCTGCTCGGCCTCGGCCAGGCACTGGCGCTCCCACTTAGACAACCAGGGCTCCGCGACCTCGGCCTCGCCCTCCTTCGGCTTCTCCTCCATCCTCCTCCACCTCCTCCACCTCCTCCACCTCCTCCACCTTCTCCACCTTCTCCACCTTCTCCACCTCCTCCTTCAGGCCGCGCGCCTCCTCTACCGCCTCCTCCTCCTCCGCCTACTCTTGCTCTTCCACGTCCACCTCACCTCCTGCTCCGAGATCCCCTCCACCTTCCGCGGCGGCCGCCGCCGCCGCCTCCTCCGCGTGCGCTGGCGGGCGGGTAGGCGAGCGCGCGGGCGGCAGGGCCCTGAGGCCAACTGCTACGGCTCGCGCCGCCCGCGGCCCGGGAGTACGCCCCGCCCCGCCCCGCCGGCCCGGCCCCCGGCAACGCCGCGGTCGCTGTCTCTGCTGCCGTAGAGATAACCCCGCAGCCGCTGGTGCCGCTGCGCTGCCCCTTCCGGCCCCGCGGTGCGCTCCTACGGCCCCCCCATGGCGCCGCGGCCTCCCCGCAGCCTTAGTCACCACCGCCGCTACCGCCACGGCCCGCAGCCCGGCCCCAGCCCCCGCTCGCGCCGCGGCTGCAGCACTGAGAACTTGGAGGGGGGGCCGGCTGGAGCGCTGCCTCAACGCGGCGCTTGCCTACCTCTTGGCCCCCTTTTCACACATTTTTAGGACTTGTCGGCTTCATCCAATGAGCTGATCAAATTTTACATCCTATGTTGCCAGAGAGGATTATGGGGCAACTTCATGGTGTCGATCACATCCAGGGCGCCGATCCGGGGAGGCCGGGAGGGTAGAGTGGAAAGACCGCGGCCCTCATGAATAGGCAGCAGTCTGAACTCCAGAAATGACCTCCACACACAGGTGCCCGAGGAAAGTGTTTTCCTCGGACTGAAAAAGTATTTTGATAAGGAAAAAAAATATCATATCAGGGTATGCGCTCGCCCTTTTTCCGACCTCTGCTTCTTCGACTCAGTTTCCCCAAATGCCTGAGGAGGTTTCTGGACAGATTTCTGGAAAGCACTTTCAGTCGTGATATAGAACTTGCCTGCTGTCCCCGCAAAGCGCCTCTCGGGGCTGGTTGTATAGTTAACAAATTATAGAAGTAACGGTCAGAAACGATCTTCATTCTCCTACTACCCCCCATTCTCGCAAAGGTTTTTATCATTTAAAAATGTGGTGGTGCTGGTGGGGGTTCTGTGTGGTCAACTCTCAGCTACTGAAAATTCTAAGATGAAGGAAAAGAAAAGACAAAAAGAAAGCTCATACGCGAGATTCTGCTCTAGTATAAAATTCAGTACCTTTTGGGAAAAAAAAAGACAAAAAAGTTACCTGAATAACAGTACCCCTCAAAAACTGGTTACTTAAAACATCATAATAATACCAAAATTAAGCCAAAGCAGCATGGGATGATACTGTCTGTTCTTTAAGTTCAATAACAAATCCTTTGAAAGATGCAAGCCTTTCTCAGTGTAGCCAGTTCCAGAGCAAACTGTTAAAAGAAGAAAAATTCATACTGACCTAAGAATAATATCAAAATGGTAGAAATTAACATGTAAGGAGTGTTTAATTTGGGGGGAACATTTAGAATATTAGTCAAGTATCCAGAAAGAGTTACAAAGATAAAGCCAAATCTTCAAGCAAAATCTTTAAAAATTCCCAAGAAAATTAGTGCATAAAGTAAAATTATCTAATAATTAAGCTTTATCATCTTCCTTAAAAGAAACACATGTTTCCAAGTTAAATTTAAAAGAGAAGAAGAAGAAGAAGAGGGGATTGTACCCTTTCTCTGCAAACGGGGCTTTTTCACGATTCATTAAACCCTTTTTCCAAATGTGTAATTGGACTCTTCTCATTTACATAAACGAAGGATGAGGCAAAAGACTAAAGATCAGCCCAAAATGAGAGATATGTTTCTCATTAACCTATACTAAAAATATTCTAGAAGGAAACTTCAAGAAAGCAGAGGCCCCCTTTCTCAACCCCTGTCTCACCACTAGACCTGAAATACTTCATGGCCAAGGAATTAGCCTGTTTGCCAAAGCTGTGAGGGTTGCCCTGCACATGATGCCTCACCGTTTTTTTTTTTTTTTAATCATAGGCATATGCTTTTATTTTATTTTCTCTAAATAAAAGGCTTGGACCTAAATGAGTGTCAGTAGGATACCATATCCTACTTTCTTTCTTCATTTTTGATTGGGTTAAAAACCAAGAAGAAAGACTGTTCTGTCTTTTAAAGAGCATAACTCTCTGCTTGGGCTGGAGTGATCTGGCTGGTATCCTCCATTCAGTTGGTTTCAGCACCTGATTAATTAGTTAATTAGTATTTAGAGCTGACTAGCCCCCAGTCGGCAATTTCCATGCCCTGCATGGCGAAATGTTGAATCCAGCATTGAAATTTCTGTCGCACACCCTAATTATTATCACCCCACTACTTTTAAAACCATTGCACCAAATTACTATTATAGACAGAGCCAGACAACTGTGTGGGAATATATTCTTTCTCAGAAATAATGGTAGAGTTAATCAATATTTTTCACTGTTGCCCTTAACACATTTAAGTAAAACAATTAAATGGGAAAAATTCTAATTCAATTAGCCTCCAACTCCTTCCACTGAATAAGTGATTTTATATGAGATGTTATAAAAATCAAATAAAAATTTTAATAGTAGTTTATCAATTCCACAGATCATAGAGTGTGTTTACAAGATATGCTATTTGAAATTAATTTTGTTCCTATATAAGTCTAAAATTTCAGGAGTAAAAAAGGCAATACAAAATAGATACAAAAAAGATCATTTTTACTAGCTATAAGGAAATGACATTATCTTTGTGGGGCAGGGGTGGCTTTTAAAGTTTAAAAAATTGACACGGCTTATGAATGTTTTCTATAGGAAAAAATACTCCTTGGCCACTGCCCCATTCTTCTATAAATCTGATGTCATGACTAAGGTTAAAGATCAAGTAGGGAAAAGCAGTTTTAGAAAATAAGTTTAGGATGTAAACCTAAGGAAGTCTAATTTTTAATATTCCTCAATGTACCATTACCAAAAAGGGATCAGTGTTGTCAATGGTAGCTATTTTCACCTGGAAACAATCTTTATATACTAGTACAGTGAGTTGCCTGTAATTGTAAGAGCTAAATGGTACACAAAACTGGATACACAACTACACAGATCAGTAAAAGGGTGGGACTGAAAGCAAAAGTAAACACCAACCTTAGGAAATGAAAGAAGTTAAAAGATAAGTGTTAAGGACCTTATTCTTTTTGGAGAATAAAACAAGATTTAGTAGCTTTCCACTTAATTTAAATGAAAAGAACCACTACCTTACATATTGCAGTGATAATGTAATGGGGAAAGAAAACAAGAAAGTCTTTGTACAAATGACACCTCCTATAGTTGTTGTGAAGAAACTTTTCCCCTTGGTATCTGCTAACAAATTCTAATTAATGCTGCACATTCCTTTACTGAAATCATTTAATGCGTAACAAGGGGGGTAAAAAGAAATGCTGAATGCTCGTGATTGCCCTGTTAGAATTATGGGAGTGAAAGCCTGGGGCCCCAAACTTACTGTCTATTAAAGCCAAGCTTTGAAAAAGAAATGCAACCTACAAAAGCTGTCAATCTCCCTTGCCCCTAAAGCCTGGGTTCACATGGATTCAAGTGACAGCCCTCCTCCCCCATGCACAATACATCAATCTGTCTCTCCCACAAGCACCCACAGCCCATTGTGCTGGCCGCAGGTGCCTATTATGGCACCCATGGCTGCCTCCCACAGCTCCGCCCCTGAGAAACAGGAACTGCAGACAATGGAGCCCTGTGGGAAGACAGAGGTGGGTGTTGGGAGGGATAACAGACAGATGGTAAAGGGTATAGGGTAGTAAGGTAGTTTCAAAACAAATGTCAAACATTCAAAATTATTGCTTTTGCATTACCCCCCCCCCCTTTTTGAATTGCCTTTGCTTCAATCACCATCTGCCAAATTATGAAAACACTTACCTGTTAGGATATTTGCTTCTCTTTTTGGGTAGTGGTGGAGGGGATGCCCTTCATTACTCTACTGCTTCAAATTAGCCACTAGGTTTCTCAAGGTCACAGACTAAGGAGTTTCAGTTAAGTGACACCAGTAGACTATATAAAGTAAGAAAGAAATATTTCTAATTTTTAATAAGGCTTGTTATTTCCTTTCAAACTTAGTTTGGGACTCTCTAAGTGGTTAAGGGTTATAAAAACTAGTTATACTGAATAAGTTATTTGTGAAATCAAAGTACTATAAGATTTCTTAACAATTTCATACCAAGCAGATGGAAAATCTTAGGTCATTTCTTTTCTGATAAGTAAATACAAAAAGGGACATGAGGTAGACTTAATAATCAAAGTAGTAAGTTTCTGACTTGGCTTATTTTCCTATTCCTAAACATATCAATACATAAATGAAATTAAAAATCATAAATTCTATCACACTGAGTAACATTATCCAAAAAATGTTTTTTGAACATTGCATTTTGTAAAATGTCACTTCTCTGTGTTTTTATTTCCTGAGTTCTGAACTAATTGAGAAGCATTAAATATAAGAATTAAAATACACACCAAAAGCATGTATATGTATTAGTTCAACATGGTCATTTCAATATATCACCTATTTCTATTTTCCAGATAATTTATCCTAAGTTACAAAGAAATGAACAGTGATTTCATCACTACTAGTGCTACCTGTGTGAAACAAAAAATAACCAAGAAAAACTTGGCACAACTCTAAGTTATGGTCAAGACAATTGGTGACTTGTTAGAGTGAGGGTAACCCAGAACAATGCCAGGGACTAAAACCAGCCAGTTTTCCAAGCAAACAAGAGGGTCTTGGTTTGCTGTCAAAATCCACAAACTGAGCTTTAACTAGGAACTGTCAGAGATCCAAGTGAGCTCCTGGCCAGGCTGTGCTTAATTAGCAGAGTTGGTTTGGGTTTTTAAATTACACAAGAAAAACAACCGATGTACTATGAAAGCATATAGTGGTCTAATATAGTACAAAATTCAGTTTTTCATCATATTTGGATATGTTATTTTGCATGTTTCATTAACTTGAATTTAGATTTTGAATATTATTTTGTGCCAATTACTAAAACATGTTTCTTTTGTTTTCTCCTTGTATATTCTTTCAAAGATCTTTATATATTTATCATCAAATTCAAATATGAATCCTTCCTTTTTAAAAATGTAACTGGTAGCATACATAATTTTATAACCCAATAGATCTTGCAGATTAGTCCATATCAGAATATTAAGAATTTAAAGGGCATACTTCTTTTCTTTTTTGAAGATTTATTTATGTATTTAAAAGCAGAGTGACAGAGAGAGAGAGAGAGAGAGAGAGAGAGAGAGAGATATCTTCCATTGGCTGGTTCATGCCTCAACAGGCTGCAAGATCCAGGGCTGGGTCAAGCCAAAGTCACAAGCCAATAACTTCATCCTGGTCTCCCACACTGGTAGCAGGGTTTAAGTACTTGGGCCATCTTCCACTGCCTTCCCAGGTGCTTTAGTAGGGAGATGGATAGAAGACAGAGTAGCCAGGACTCAAACCAGCACTCTGATAAGGGATGCCATCATCAGAGGTGGTGGCTTTACATTCTGGACCAAAAGGCCAGCCCCAGTATGTGCTTAAATATGAATTGTTTTGAGTCATATTTGGTATTTGTAAAAATTAAGACTCTAGGGGCTGGTGTTGTTGCACAGTGGGTTAAACCACTGCCTGTGAGAGGCACATCCCATAGGGCATGAGTTAGATTCCCGGCTATTCTGCTTCTGATCCAGCTCCTAGCTAATGCACCTGGGAAAGCAGCTGAAGACAGCCCAAGTACTTCTGCCCCTCCACCCATATGGGAAACCTGGATGGAGATCCTGTCTCCTTGCTCCTGGCTTCAACCTGGCACAACCCTGATCATTGTGGCAATTTGGGGAATGCACCAATGCTTGGAAGATCCTCTCTCTCTCTCTTTCTCTCTCTCTCTCTCTCCCTCTCTCTCTCTCTCTCTCTCTGTCTCTCCTCTTTCTGTCACTCTGCCTTTCAAGTAAATCTTTAAAAACATAAGACTATCAAAGAGATCACATAAACAAGACTAATGTCTGCAAATACTAACTGATAGAATTAAGGAGAGAATGACCCAACATGGGAAGCAGGATACGCAGCAGACTCATAGAACGGCAGATGCCCTAAACAGTACTCTGGCCTCAGAATTAGCCCTTAAGGCATTCGGATCTGGCTGAAGAGCCCATGAGAGTATTTTAGGCATGAAAAGCCAAGACGCTCTGGAAAAAAAAAAAAAAAAAAAAAAAAAAAAAAAAAAAAAACACCTAAATGAAAGATCTCTGCGAGTTAGATCCCAGTGGAAAGAACGGGCCATCAAAGAAGGAGGTGCCTTTCTCTGAAGGGAGGAGAGAACGTCCACTCTGACTATGACCTCATTTAAATAAGATTGGAGTCGGTGAACTCAAAATGCTTCCATAGCCTTGGCAACTCATGACAAGAGCCTAGGGTGATTACTGATGCCATAAACAAGAGTGTCAATTTGTTAAGTCAACAACAGGAGTCACTGTGCACTTACTCCTCATGTAGGATCTCTGTCCTTAATGTGTTGTATAATGTGAATTAACACTATAACTAGTACTCAAACAGTATTTTACATTTTGTGTTTCGGTGTGGGTGCAAACTGTTGAAATCTTTACTTAATATATACTAAATTGATCTTCTGTATATAAAGAGAATTGAAAATGAATCTTGATGTGAATGGAAGGGGAAAGGGAGTGGGAGATGGGAGGGTTGCGGGTGGGAGGGATGTTATGGGGGGAAGCCATTGTAATCCATAAGCTGTACTTTGGAAATTTATATTTATTAAATAAAAGTTAAAAAATAAGACTCTAGTTCAAAACTGGGAAATATATATCATTCAATAATCTGGCTACCAAAATAATCAAATATTTGGATACTACCATTATTTCTACTTATGAAAAGATATATTTATTTTTATTTGAAAGGCAGAGAGAGAGAGAGAGAGAGAGAGAGAGAGAGAGAATTCTTCCTTCTTCCAGTCCACTCCCCAAATGCCTATACAGCCAGTGCTAGATCATGCCAAAGCCAGGAGCTGGGAACTCTGTTCAGAGTGTCCCATGTGGGTAGCTGGCACTCAAACCTACACACTCCAATGTGAGATGTAGGCATGTTATTTGAAAGGCAGACAGCAGAGAGACACAGAGAGGGAGAGAGACAGACAGAAGGAAATGTTCCATCTGTTGATTCATTCCCCAAATGCCTGCAACAGTCATGACTAGGCCAGAAAGAAGCCAGGAACCAGGAACTATTCTAGGTCTCCCATGTAGGTGGCAGGGACCCAAGTACTTGATCCATCATCTGCTATCTCCCATGGTGCATATTAGCAAGAAACAGAATGAGAAGCAGAAGGCAGAGCTTGATCCCAGGGACTCCAATATGTGATGTAGGCATCCCAAACTGTGGTTTATCCTGCTGAGACAATGCACACTCCAGTACAAAACCTTTGGAATTAGCTTTCTCACTTCAATACATTCTAGGGAGATTCATCTAGATTATTGCCTATATCAATAAGTAGTTCCTTTTTTTATAGCTGAGTAGTATTCCATGGAATGGATTACCACAACTTAAACATTCAACTATTGAAGAACACCTTAGGTGTTTCCAGTTTATAAATAAAACTATTATGAATAAAGTTGCTTTGAATATTTGTGTTCAGATTTTTGTGTGGACGTAAGTCTTCAAAAGTACCTAGGAATGTAATTGTTGAGTTGTATACTGTTCACATATTTAGATTTAAAAAAAAAAACTGCCAAACTTATTTTATAGAGTGGCTGCATCATTTTACATTTCTATCAGTAATTTGTGAGTGATCCAGTTTTACCATATCTTCTTCAGCATTTGTTTTTGTCACTAATTTTAGCCCTCTGCTGGATGTACAGTGATATCTTATTGCGGTTTGAATTTGTGTTTCCCTGGTATCTAATGATGGTTATCACATTTTCATGTGCCAAGATTTATACCTGTTTATTTCAGTAGAATACATTCAGAAACACATTATAAGCATTTTATATTATATATATGTTTAAGTATATCCTTCTGTAGCAGCTTATTAAATTCCTGTTTCTTATTATAGTATGAAAATTATGTCAGCATAACCTATTTGATATTTGCATAATATTCCATTATATGACCATTGAATGTACCATACTTACTAAGGAAGTCACCTCTGATTGGATAGTCAGTTGTTTACTTGAAAAAGTGCAGGAGGAGTGAATATGAGTTTGATTGTGACTCTGAATGAGCATGTATGTTCTTGTTCATGTGTGTGTATGTGTGTTTGTATTAGTTGCAGTTTTCCAGAGAAATAGAACCAGTATGATGTGCATGTGTAGATATATGTATGCATTCACACATATGTATTCATATTCACATATATAAATGAATATGAATACATATGTGAATGCATATATATATATATATAAAGTGAGAGAGATTTTAAGGAATGGTTCACATGATTATGATTATGGAGACTAGCAAATCAAAAATTTGCAGGATGATCTGGAAACCTGAAGATTCAGGGGAGAGCTGATGTAGTTCATGTCTGAAGGTTGGCAAGAGGCTAGAAACAGGGAAAGATCCAATTTTCCTCAGAGTAATGGCTATCTTCTGGAAGAATTCCATCTTGCTTGAAGAGGATGAATTTTTGTTCTATTTAGGTCTTCAACATTTGGATGGGGACTATCCGTTTTATGGAGGGGAACCTGCTTTATTCAAGGTCTACCAATTTAAATGTCAATCTCATCCAAAAAAAAAAACCCTCACAGAAACATCTAGAATAATATTTGACCAAATATCTGGGCACCATGGCTGAGCTAATTTGACACATAACATTAAACATCACAGTGTGTGGGCACAGGACTATATTTAAAGTCAATGGTAAGGGACAAGCATCTGGCCTAGCATTTATGATGCCAGTTAAGATGCCCACATCAGGGTACTTGGATTTGATACCTGATTCTGGCTTCTGATTCCAGCTTTTTGCTAATGTGGACCCTGGAAGCAGGGGTTCCTGCCACCCATGTGAAAGACATGGAATGAGTTACTGGTTTCTGGCTTTGGCTATGGCCCAGCCTTATTGTAGGGATTTGAGGAGTAAACCAATTAATAGGATGTGTGTGTGTGTGTGTGTGTGTGTGTCTGTATCTCTCAGCAGATGGAAGAACCAGCAGATGGAAGACCCTCTCTCTCTCTCTGCCTCTGCCTCTCTGTAACTCTGTCTTTCAAATAAATAAATAAGTAAATCTTTTTAAAAAAGGTAAGAAAGGGGCCGGCGCTATGGCACAGTGGGTTAACACCTTGGCCTGAAGCGCCAGCATCACATATGGGCACCAGTTTGAGACCTAGCTGCCCCATTTCCGATCCAGCTCTCTGCTATGCCCTGGGATATTAGTAAAAGATGGCCCAAGTCTTTGGGCCCCTGGAGACCCAGAAGAAGCTACTGGCTCCTGGCTTTGGATTGTGCGGTTCCAGGCATTGCAGCCAATTGGGGAGTGAACCATCAGATGGAAGACCTCTCTCTCTCTGTCTGCCTTTCCTCTCTCTGTGTAACTCTGACTTTCAAATAAATAAAAATAAATCTTAAAAAAAAGTAAGAAAAATACAAATAACCCAATTAAAATTGTCAAAATGTTTGAATAGATATCTCACAAAAGTAACTATATGAAAGGCCAGAAAGAATACAAAAATATATTTAACGTCATTAGTAATAAGAAAACTGAATTATGATCACAATGATATATTACCATACATGCACTCAAAAAGCTAATACTAAAAAGACTGACAATACCAAGTGTTAACGAGAATGTAGATCAGTATATCTCTCATTGTAATTGCTGGTGAGAATCCAAAGTGGGTATAACCACTTTAGAAAACAATATGGAAATTATTATATTTATTATAAAATTAAACATATACTTAATTTATAACCCAGCAATTCTACTTCTAGATATTCTCCCAAAAGAAACAAATTCTTATGTCTAGAAAATACATGCACTCAAAAATTCATAATGGCATGATTCACAGGCCCAAACTGGAAACAACCCAAATGTTCATCAACTGATGAAAAGATAAACAAACTGTGAGACTGAAAGGAACAAACCATTGAGAGAAACAAAATAGATGATCTCAAAATTATTGTGCGAAATACAAGAAGTCAAACACAAAGACTGCATTGACAGAAAGCAAATCAGTGGGAGCTTCAAGCCAGGGACATTGGAAGGTTATAAACTGGCACAAGAAAATATTTAGGGTGATGGGACTCTACTGTAACTGATTATGGTAGTGGTTAAACAACTGTATAAAATTACTAAAATTAACCCAACTATACATCTGAAATGAATGAAATTTTTTTGCATGTAAACTACAGTTCAATATAGTTGGAAAATTTTTAAAAAAGAATGATTATTTTGGTTTCTGCTTTGCCAAAATGCCAATTCATACTAGTTGTTCACAAGTCCACCTGCTAAGAACTTAAAAGTCACTTGGGAAAAATATTCTCAGTGGGCAATTATCTCAGACAACTACCAAATAAGGGGCACTGGGAATCCACGACCTATGCAGACTGCCTGTTTCTTGAAAGATGGTATTTCCAACTGTCTTTTCTTTCAAAATTGAACCATCTAACATGATATTTCCTCTTAGGTTCTAGGCCTCTCCTGAGGCCTTCTTCCTCTCTTCAGAATCTGAACTGATTATAATTAAGTGCCTTAGTTTCCTTTTCCATTTTTCTTCCCCTTTCTATATGCTTGATACCTCTGTCACAAAATTAGTGGGTTCTATCCAGGAACACAGATACAGCTTTAACTTTCACTTTTAGCATGGTCCTCTACATTATAGCATTCATATATCTGTACTAACTTCACATTTTTGAATTCTTGTGCCCTCTTCCATTCCTGCAAGAACTCCAATATTCCTCAACTCATCACCTTTTTGAGGATGTTGGGAGAGAGAGACAAATTCTGTTATAGAATGTGTGTCCTAGCCTCTCCACATTTTTCTGACATGTAACCTAATGGGCTTAACAGCCCAGCTCCAAGAATGTAACCACAACTTGGATGAGGAAGATGTCACTGAAGAATTAGATCTAGCAACCTTCATAAAGTGGCCTCTCCAAAGCTGGTACTCACTTGGGACCAATTGCATGAACATTCATCCTCACAAGACTTTTAAATACAAGTATGTCTTTGATGGTGCCCCAAGAAGCCTCTGAAGTATATCAGGATGTTACAAGTTTGCACTAAGCCAAGAGATTCATATCCTATTCAATTTCTTGTCTCAAATTATGCTCAGCTCAACATACCAGACAAGATCAAAAGATGTGTACCAGAAAATAACATGAAACCTGCTTATCAGATTGTCAAAGATTACACAGGTTCATAAAGCCCTATTTGTTGGCTATATAGGGAAACACATTTTATATAATGTTGACATATACACACATACACACTGTGTCAACATATACAAAATTGTGCATAAAATATATATCATTGGGCCTCTGGTATAAGAAAATATGCTTTTTCTCTTGAAATTCAGCAACAATGCTAAAAATTTCTCATGTATATTTTCTGACATGGCAATTATACCTCTGATAATTTTTAATTTTTAAAGATTTATTTATTTGAAGGTCAGAGTTACACACAGAGAGGAGAGGGAGGGAGGGAGGGAGAGAGAGAGAGAGAGAGAGAGAGAGAAAGAGAGAGAGAGAGAGAGAGATCCTGCATCCGCTGGTTCACTCCCCAATTGGCTGCAATGGCAGGAGCTGCACCGATCCGAAGCCAGGAGCCAGGAGCTTCCTCCAGGCCTCCCACGTGGGAGTAGGGGCCCAAGGACTTGGGCCATCTTCCACTGCTTTCCCAGACCATAGCAGAGAGCTGGATTGGAAGTGGAGCAGCTGGGTCTTGAACCAGCACTCATATGGGATGCTGGCGCTGCAGGCAGTGGCTTTACCTGCTATGCCACAGCACAGGTCCCTGCAGCATCTGCTTTAGCAGGAAGTTGGAGGCAGGAGCTGGCACTGGGTATTGAATTAAGTTACTTTGTTATGGGATGTGAGCATCTTAAGCACTGGGCTAAATGTCCATTTCTTATATCTAAAACTTTGTTAGGAGCATAGGCTCTGGAGTGACATAGACCTAGATTTGAGTCTTGGCACCACCACTACCTTTTGACCATGAGGCTTTTCTCTGTTACAGTTTCTCCTATCTATAAATTCAGAGTAAATACTTGGATTCTGACAATGATGGGAAAAACAAAAACACAACACTATACTCTCTTTTATCTGCAAGGTAAACAAATGTTATAAAGGGATTTGCCAGGATGTGAGACTTTCAGTGCTAAACCTAGGAAGGTCCTGGGCAAACAGGATGGGTTCCAGATACATGTTTCCTCCTCCTTTAATAACTGCAAGTTCTTCACAACAAATAGTATCAGGATCACAGAACTTCTCCACATGATCATCTTACCCATCCATGAAGCCATTGCCACACTCCAGGCCCGTGATATAAATTGGGGGTAGGGAACATTTGGCCCACAGGCTACATAAGGCCTGTTAAATCATTTGATCTGGCCCTGTGAGGGCAACCACAAGTGAGACTTGAAATTCAGTAAATCTACAGCAGGCTAATTTTTAAGTTTATAATTTTGTATGGCTCATGAATGATGTTATAAATATCCAAATTACCTTTGCAGAAAAAAGTTTCCCTACCCCTGAAAATTTATGGTTCTCAAACTTGAACTTGCACCAGAATCATCTGGAGGACTTGTTAAAACACAAATTTCTTGGCCTCACCTACAGAGATTCTGATTCAGTGGGTCTGGGGTGGGTGGCCTGAGTATTAAGAGTAAATAACAGTTAATACTAGTCTTTCAAGGTACACACTTTTAGAACCACTTTCCTAACAAACTATGGATTAGAGTAGTATTGTGGTAAAGATTCATAAAGGAAAAAAAGGGCAGAGTCAGCATTGTGGCATAGTGGGTTACTGCAATGCCAGCACCCCATATGAGCATATGTTCAATTTCCAGTGGTTCCACTTATGAATCAGCAGAAGACAGCCCAAGCACTTGGGCTCTAGCACCCACTTGGGAGACTTGGAAGAAGCTCCTGGATCTTATCTTCTTCTTCTTCTTCTTCTTCTTTTTTTTTTTTTTGACAGGCAGAGTGGATAGTGAGAGAGAGAGACAGAGAGAAAGGTCTTCCTTTGCCGTTGGTTCACCCTCCAATGGCTGCCGCGGCCGGCCGGCGCAGCACGCTGATCTGATGGCAGCAGCCAGGTACTTCTCTTGGTCTCCCATGGGGTGCAGGGTCCAAGCACTTGGGCCATCCTCCACTGCACTCCCTAGCCACAGCAGAGAGCTGGCCTGGAAGAGGGGCAACAGGGACAGAATCCGTCGCCCCGACTGGGACTAGAACCCCGTGTGCTGGCGCCGCAAGGCGGCGGATTAGCCTAGTGAGCCGCGGTGCCGGCCCTGGCTCTTATCTTCAACTTGGCCCTACCCCAGCTTTGCAGCCATTTGATGAATAAACTTGCAGATAGAAGATCTCTCTTTCTCTGCCTCTTCCTATCTCTGTGTGAGTAACTATGACTTTCAAATAAATAAGTAAATCCTTCTAAAAAGTTTAAAAAAAAAAACAAAGAAAGAGGGTTTACCTTCTCAGCAAAACATATTGCACCACAGCCCACAAATGTCTCATAAGCACATCCCAGTTAAGATGACATCTCTGGTGAGAAAACCTACCCAATTACAAAGCAGTGTGAAGATGACAACTGAAATGTATTATGGAAACACATATCAAGCATATGCCAAGTGGTGATTCAAAGCAAGGAGGCAAGAAGAGTGGGCTCACAAGATTGAAATAGCAAGTAAATACCACAAAGTTCACAACTGACAATGTTCATCACAGCAACAGCAAGTAATTTATCTTTTATGCTATTTTATTGACTAGTTATTTTGAGAGACAGAGTAAAAGCAGCGGAGGTAGGCATAAAAATCTCCGATCAGCAGGTTCACTTCCCAAATGCCTCAACAGCCAGGACTGGAAAAGGGCCAAAGTTAAGAGCCAGCAGAAATTCTGGGTCACCCATGTGGGTGGCAGGAACATAACCACATGAGCCAACAACACTCTCAAAATCTTCAATATCAATAAGCTGGAATCAGAAGCCAGAGCCATGGACTAACCTTAGACATTCCTATGTAGATTGTGGGTGTCCTGACAGGCATCTAAATGGCGAGGCCAAAGGCCTGCCCCCAAAATGAGTGATTTGCAAACAGAGGAGGTTGTTTCATTCATCCTTGATGAATGTATATAGCCCAGTGCTAGGTACACAAAACCTGCTCAAAAACAAAGAAGTCTTTTCTTGATGCCATTTATAGGAGATGGTTCTAACAGAGCAAACTGGAGTCATACTTGTTACCCCATTTGACAGGTTGGTTATCTCATTTCAGGGCACACACCCCAAAACCTACTAGCACTGTCCCGGGGTGGGCTCAACCAAGTGGCCTTTCTTCATCCATCAAACATTTATTGAGCCCCTATCTAGGACCTGTGGAGACTTCTGAACTTGATCGTGGACCATGGGGTCAACCAGGCCTGGCTGTAAAATGATGCAGTCCACTCCACTGACTTGTTCTGTGTAACTTCACCTCTTGAAGCCTTCATCTACTTGTCAGGATTAGCGGCAATGAAATTCTACCATCTTCACAGGCTGCTGGGGGTGGGGCGGGGTCATGAACTGAGAGGGGGAGGGTGGCACTTTGGGCACATGGACTCCCAGGAAATACTCCACAGGTGTCACCTGGGCCCAGTCTGACCACAGGGTGAGTGGAGCGAGCTCAGACTCTATGCTCAGTCACATTTGGCAGCCTCCTAGCTAGCCAGCAATTTTGGGGCACACGTGGCAAGAGCTCGGGGAAGCACTGATGAGAGCCCACACCAAGGACCTCACAGCATCTCTAGGAAGACTTCATCTTAGTGGGAAAATTGAATGCCTAACAGGCCGGGGCTGGGACCCCTGAGAGTCAAAAGGCTTGGTTTTGAAGAGGAAGCGACGAGGCTGAGGCAAAGATTAAGTAAATTAATTTGTGTGGAACACTTAGCACAGGCCCTGTCCCCTAGCACAAGTTCATGGGTATCATCTGTTATTAGGATATGTTCAGGGCATGTCATTTACTATGAGGACTAGATGTGGTCTTTGCACCTTAAGGAACCTGCTCATGGATCCCAAATGGACTTGTAGGGAATGGCTTGCAGTGGTGGGATTTGTAAAGCATGAAAAAGTCCTGCTGCCACTCCAGGAGCTACACTGTCGCACTGTCATTGTTGGACATGAATTTTAGAAATGAACTACACATAGAATAGTTGGCAAATGAGCAGCAAAGTTATGAGCACCCTTCAGGCTATATGAGGGCTGATATTACTGGTGAGACACTACCCCACAGGGCATGACAGATCAGGCTTCATTACACTGAACTCTGGGCAGAAATTGCCACAGATCATCAGGTGACTTGAGAGTTATACCTCTTGCGTCTGACAGAGAAGTTGACTCATTTCTTTGTTTACTTTTTTGAAATCTTGTTTTATAACAAATGGCAGTCTGTCACTGTTCATAATAATTTGTTACTGAAGTCTTTATTGAGGTTCTTGTAGATTACATTGCATGTGTAAGAGATTATATAGAAAGAACCTGTGGATCCTATATCCAGTATTCCCAAAGAGTAACATATTGGAAAAGTATATTACATGATCACAACAAAGATACTGACACTAGTAGAATCCACTGATGTATTCACATTTTCCCAGTTTTATCTGTACACATTTGTACGTGTGTATTTAGCACTATGTAATCTTATCAATCTTTTTTTTAACTTTTATTTAGCAAATATAAATTTCCAAAGTACAGCTTATGGATTACAATGGCTTTTCCCCCCCATAACTTCCTTCCCACCCACAACCCTCCCAACTCCCGCTCCCTCTCCCATTCCATTCACATCAAGTAATCTTATCAATCTTATCACATTTATGGGTCCATGTGTCCACCACCACAGTCAAGATACTGACAAGCCCATGACCATGAGGATCAATCCTTTAACCATTCATTATCACATGGACTTTCCCCTGACTGTAACTCTCATCCCTGTCAACCATATAACTCTGCCTGACTACAAGTTTGTCATTTCATGATCTGATATAGATGCAATCCTAGCAAGTGTAAACTCTTGGGATTGGCTCCTCTTAGTCCCCACACTTCCCCAGAAAATTGCCCTTGTTGTATGTATCAATAGATCCATTATTTTCTTCCTTGAGTCATATACCTTAGTGGATGCACTGCACTGTTTTTCACCATTCACCCAGCAAAGAACATCTGGGAAAGCAGTCGATGATAGCCCAATTATTCTTACCTGTCACCCATGTACAAGTCCTGTAGAGTTCCTGGTCCTGGGTCTGGCCTGGCCCAGCCCCAGGTATTGTGATTATTTGGGAAGTGAACCAGCAGATGCAAGATCTCTCTCTCTCTCTCTCTCTCTCTCTCTTCCCTCCATCGCTTCCTCCCTCCCCTCTCCCTCTTCTTCCTCTACCTCTCTCTTTCCTTTCTCTTTCTCCCTGTCATTTTGTCTTTTCAATATATAGATAGATTGATAGATAGGTTGATAGATAATAAACAAACAAACAAATCTCTAAGCCGAAGCAGTGGATCCATTATTTTTGTTCAGAAAGTCGGTTATATTAGAAGTTTTGTGGGTGGGAGTCTGCACTCAATCACTCTGTGCCAAGCACTCTCCAAACATTATTTCATTTAATTTGCCCCTCCAGTCCATGACATGCATGCCACTTCTATGTGCACTTTCTAGATGTGGAATTGGAGACACAGAGTGACTTGGGGATTTGTCTGAGGTCCCACAAGTAGGAAATGAATTATCTCAGAGAAAATCCTGATCCTACTTTGTTTCCAATTACTTGTCCATGATGTGATTTCCAGTTTCCAGCAGGCAACAGAAACTCAACCTCTAGAGTATAGTGTTTATATATCCAACTTCAGACAGCTGCCTGCCTACACGTGTCTGCTGCAATTTCCCTGTACTTATGACTTGTGAATTTTGGTTAAGAAACTCATTTTAGGGGCCAGCGCTATGGCTTACTTGGTTAATCCTCTGCCTGCGGCACCGGCATCCCATATGGGCACCAGGTTCTAGTCCCGGTTGCTCCTCTTCCAGTCCAGCTCTCTGCTGTGGCCCAGGAGGGCAGTGGAGGATGGCCCAAGTGCTTGCACTTGTGGGTCTCCCTGCACCCACATGGGAGACCAGGAAGAAGCACCTGGCTCCTGGCTTTGGATCGGCACAGCACCGGCCATAGCGGTGAACCAAAGGAAGGAAGGCCTTTCTCTCTCTCTTTCCCTCACTGTCTAATTCTATCTGTCAAATAAAAAAAAAAAGAAGTGTAAACACAAACTCATTTTAGACTCAGCCTACTAGACACAGGATCTTTGCATTTCTCTGTTTTTTAATGCATGTGTCTTGATTACTTTCCAAAGACCAGGTCAACCTCTATGACATATAGTCTTGTATCCTTGTCCCTTTCAAAAGGTTCCCTCTAATGACACCATGATTTCAAATCTCCATTTAAGTTCTTTTCTTGAAGCTCATTTGTTTCATCCAGTCATTCATTTTTCAGCATCTTGTTACTCAGACCTTCTTCTGTGCTAAATTCTGCGTAGCAGAATCAGACAGACCATGACCCTGATGCCCTACCACTTGTAGGGCAATCTTCTAGAATTTAATAAGAAATTGATCATGACAGAAGTCATCACTGGACCCTCTGTTTCTCCTATTCTTATGCTACTTCTGTACTCAATCTCAATCTTTAGGGAAACTGGAATAAGTACCTCCCCCTAAGCAGGTTCCTCTTGGGCTTTTCACATGCTCTTCATTCTAATAGTTTGTTGCTTCATTTCCAGAAATCACCATGCACCTTAATGTAGATATTTTCCTCAAGATCCAAAAGAAACTCCACTTTTTCAGTGGAGTGTTATTCCACTATCCCTGCTGTATGTGATGTCTTCCTTATCTGTATTTGTAGAATATTGGGTATGACTCATGGCATTGTTTTATGTTCCAGTTCTTTCCATATCCACATTGCTTCACCTTAAAGACAGTAGAGTCCCTGAGGGAAGGGTCTACTTGTGACAGGTTTTTATGTGCAATGCACAAGTCATGATTTCTTGAAGAAAACAGGAATGGAATATTTTTCAGTTGGGGACTGGCTCCCTTCAAGATTAATTTCACAAACACTTTGGTTAATAGTTGCACTATTAACCTAGTATCAGGTTTACCTAGTATCAGGCACTAGTTTAATGTCTTGACAGTCACCATAACTCTGGATTCTCATAAGAACCCTAGAATGTAGGTACTATTAAAGGCCAAACTTGCAAAAAAGCAAAGTAAGGTTCAGGGAGACCCAACATTTTGCCCAAATTCATGATACCTTAACTGGTATGACTCAGAGCTAGGATTCAAAACCAGGTAGCTTCCCTCGGACCTGAGATCTTAGCTTTGGACCTGAGCTGTTAGCCTTGGACCCCTAACAAAGTCTGGAATGATTTGCCCAATGTGGAAGCTGTCACTGCTGGACAACTAATATAAAATCCAGATTTGATCCTTTCTGTCAGTCCCTGGTACCACTTCCCTGCTCTGTTCTTGATAGGAACTATGCTTCAAAGTGGTCTGGAGGCCAATTAACTTACAAAAAGTATAGAATTAATTGTATTTTTCTGAAACCTGACAGACATGATTCCTTGATTTTCTCTCTCAGTGTCTCAACCCTTGTCCTCAGGAGTCTCTTAATACATCTTTTCCTACTTTGCTGCCACATGAAATTTTAATACAACAGATATATTGTATATTTGTGTTCTGAACATATACCTGTGCTTTATATGGATTGAATTTCTTTGTCATCCAAGAACCAGTGTTGTTCCCTCTTTGTGAAATATATCACCCCACTGAGAGTACATGCTCAATGGTGATGAGCATTGCATGTTTCTAGTATCTGAGAGAAGGAATTTTCACCCCTATTTAACCCTGTGAAACCATGATTTTAGGGCCATTTCAGTGAAATAACACACATCTGAAACACTGTCCTAGAGTCAATAATAACTATGATAGTATCCCCAAAACAATAACCTTGTGATCAATGTTAGAAGTGAAAGTGATCAGATCCCAATCTCAGAGACACTGGGAGGCCAGGTAATCATGAGTTCTTGCAAGTGTTAAAGGTTCAGTCTCTTCCTCTGTGAAGGGGATCAGTAAGACTTTAAGTGCTCATCTTAATGAGCTATTGTTAGACCATGAAGTTCTAAACTGCAAATTATCAACTGCTATGCAAAGGCAGATGGTAGGGTTACAGTAACTTAAAGGGAAAAGGATTCAACTATTTTTTCTTCTTTATTAATATTCTAATTTTTAAAACTTTTTAATTGACCCATAATAATTTTATATATTTATGAGGTACAGTGTGATATTTCAATAGGGTTCAATGATTTTGAAAACTGCACTGAAATGCTGTGCTTTACTTCAAATCAACTTTTAACAATAAATACTTCAGTGTCTGCCCAAGCATGTGGTCACTCATGCTGCAAAGATATCCTCTACCGATGCTAGATTCTCTAACTGGAGTCACAGGAGCAAAACTCATACAATTGAAAGTTAAACAGGGTATTTGCATTGTTTTCTCATTTTAAAATGTAAATTTTCAGATGAGTAAATATATCACAAGGCAATGAGATGTTTTTGCCTAGTGTTTTCCAAGGATTCATAGGCTCTGTCCCTGTGGAACTAGGAAGGTGTGACTGAGAAGTTGCATTTTTCACAAATTCTCCAAGTAAGTTTCATTATCTATAGTGTTAAGAAACTGCGATCACCCAATCCCCTGGTCTTCCAAGCCTTTCTGTCTCTTTTCCTACCAATTCATTTATTCGTTCCTTTATCCTACAAACCTGTGTGTCCTGTGGACGAGGAACTGTACATGTGCACTGGGGTACATTCCCAGGTCCTTCCTTTCACATTTCTCCAAATATAGCAAGGAAGACTGACACTGAACAAGTTACAAGGCAAAGTGCCACCAGAGGGGAAGTTCTGCATCTGAGGTGAGGCTATTGAGGTGTGCCAGGAAAAAGCTGGTGAGTGCTTAGAAGGAAATGTGAAGGATTTAGGAGAGGTTATCTGAAAGGTACTCAAAAGGAGAGTGGGATGATCAGATTTACATTTTACTAATAGCTGACATTCTCAGAGCTTTACCATGTGGCAGGCCATATTTCAAGTTCTTTACATCCAATAGGAATTCATCTAATCCTTACCACTACCCTATAAAGTGGATACTACTATTTTCATTGCCTTGCAAATAAAACAAAGTTGAGGCACTTAAGGTAATTAAATAACTTGCCTAAAGTCACGCAACAGAGCTTGTAACCAAACCAGTGTTTATAACCAAATCAGTGTTCGTGTGCTTAACCGTAATGCAGCCCCTCTTAAGAATCACTGTACACTGTGAAACTGAATGCTGTTTGGTGCAGAATGGAGAATGGGAGTAAGAAGCAAGCTTGGAGGCTGTGGCAGTCATATAGTCAGGAGATACTAGTGGTAACAGACACAGAAAGAGATGCATATATTTGAGAAGTAAACTCAAAACTGGCAGCTCCTAACTTTGGCTGCACATTGGATCACCTAGGAAGCTTTAAAAAGTACAAATATCTGAGTCCCACTCCCAGAAATTCAGACATTATTGGTCTAGGCACTGGAATTTTTAAATGCAAGTAAGATATTCCAGTATGCAGGTAACATTGAGAATAATTAGTCTAAACCAGTACTTTCCAAACACTTATGTGAAAAAAATAACTTGTAAACCTTACTAAAAGACATGTTCTGATTCGATTGGCAGTAGTAGGTGGCTTGGGCAGACACTCTGTATTTCTAACAAATTCCTGACTGATGCAGTGCGGCTAGTCCATGGAATACACATTGAATATATTTCTCTCTGTCTCTCTCTCTCCTTGTCTATCTATCTCTGTCTCTGTGTCTCTCCGTCTCTGTGTCTCTCTGTCTCTCTCTGTCTCTGTCTCTCTCTCTCTGTCTCTCTCTCTCTCTGTGTGTGTGTGTATGCTTGGGTTATTGGTTTCATCAGTCACTGGGGTGAATAAGCATATCGAGGGTTAATCAGGATAGTTGAACTGGGTCACCTGCTTCCAAAAACAACATTTTCAGAGTTCCTTATACCTGGTTAGAGACCATCAGGTTCTGCTGGGGGTGCCGTTGAGAAAAAAAGTTCATAATACTGGCTATTATAAGGCTTTAGCAGCAAGACAATGATTAAACAGCTATGAAAAGTAAAGAAGAAAAGCAGGGTCAAGGCTGAAAGGCAGTTTCATATTTCTAGATTAGCTATTTGGTGACATTAACTTAAATAGAGAATACTATATAGTGACTGAGGGGTGTGTATGTTAGGGAAGAAAGGCTAGTTAAACTTTGAACATACTGAGTTGGAGGCTCCCATGAGACATTTAGGTGAAAATATCCACAAGAAGACTGGGCAAGACTTGTTGTTGTTGCTCTGTTTGTTCTACTTAATACCACTGGTTGAACTCTGTAATCAATACACAATCATTCTTAGGCATTTAAAATTAACAGAAAAGTGATCTCTGTTAAATATAGGGATGGGAATAAGAGAGGGAGGAGATATATAGGTCGGCACATGCTCACTCGGAATTACCTCCAATAGTAGCGCTAGAAATGTGCCAGGGAATTTCAACTCAATCTTACCAAGGAGGCAGGTACCAATGCCAGCACACTTGGTAAAGTGATAAGTATAAGGACATAACCCATCAAAAAGATAGGGTAAGTGTCTAAGATATTTCACAAATAAGACCAGTGTAGGCAAATAATGAAAGATAGAATTAAAAGGCAGAGAATGATCCTGCGGGGGAAGCAGGACACACAGCAGACTCATAGAATGGCAAACACCCCAAACAGCACTCTGGCCTCAGAATCAACCCTTGGGACATTCGGATCTGGCTAAAAGGTCCATGAGAGTCTCACAGGCATGGAAAGCCATGACACAGTGGCAAAAACAACCTAAATGAAAGATCCTGGTGAACAAGACCCCAGCAGAAGAAACTGGCCATCAAGGAGGGAGGCGCCTTTCTCTGAAAGGAGGAAGGAACCTCCACTGTGATATGGCCTTGACTAAACAAGTTCAGAGTTGGTGAACTCAAGGGGCTTCCATAGCCTAGACAGCTCATGGCAAGAGCCTCGGGGGATTGCTGACATCATAAATAAGAGTGCCAATTGTTAAATCAACAACGGGAGTCACTGGGTACAGGCTCCCCACGTAGGATCTCTGTCCTTAATGTGTTTTACTATGAAACTTAAAGACAACACTACTAGTCGAACAATACCCTATACCTTGTGCGGTTGTGTGAGGGTAGCCTGTTGAAATCCTTGCTTAGTGTATACTAAGTTGATCTTCTGTATATGAAGGTAATTGAAAATGAAACTCGATGAAGGGAGGGATGGGAGAGGGAGTGGGAGAGGGGAGGGCCGCAGGAGGGAGGGAGGTTGGGGGGGAAGCCACAACAATACAAAAGTTGCACTTTGTAAATTCACATTTATTAAATAAAAGAAAAAAAAAAGACTGGGCAAGAGAAAATATTTAGGACAGATGGAGAAAAAGCCAATACAAATACCAAACAGTAAACATACAGAGAAAAATTAGGAAATCAAGGATTATGTGGAAGGCAAGGGAAGACCATTTTGAGAAGGATGATGTGGCCAATATTGTTCACTGCTGCTGAAAAATCAGCCAAAATGGCCGGTGCCAAGGCTCAATAGGCTAATCTTCTGCCTGCGGCGCCAGCACCCCAGGTTCTAGTCCCGGTGGGGGCACCGGATTCTGTCCTGGTTGCTCCTCTTCCAGGCCAGCTCTCTGCTGTGGCCCGAGAGTGCAGTGGAGGATGGCCCAAGTGCTTGGGCCCTGCACCCGCATGGGAGACCAGGAGAAGCACCTGGCTCTGGGCTTTGGATCAGTGTGGTGCGCCGGCCACAGCGGCCATTGGGGGGTGAACCAATGGAAAAGGAAGACCTTTCTCTCTGTCTTTCTCTGTCCACTCTGCCTGTCAATAAATAAATAAAAGAAAAATCAGGCAATTAAGTGCTTAGAAGTTAGATTTAGCAAAAAGAGATCATTGGTAAGAGCAGGTTCATGGTGGAGAAGAGAGATAAGTAAGATTTTAGTGGATTGAGAATTGAGTTAATGAGGGGCCGGAGCTGTGGCTCACTTGGTTAATCCTCCACCTTGCAGCGCCGGCATCCCATATGGGCGCTGGGTTCTAGTCCCGGTTGCTCCTCTTCCAGTCCAGCTCTCTGCTGTGGCCCGGGAAGGCAGCGGAGGATGGTCCAAGTACTTGGGCCCTGCACCCACATGGGAGACCAGGACGAAGCACCTGGCTCCTGGCTTCGGATCGGTATAGCTCTGGCCATAGCGGCCAATTGGGGGGTGAATCAACGGAAGGAAGACCTTTCTCTCTGTCTCTCTCTCTGACTGATAACTCTATCTGTCAAGGAAATAAAAAAAAAATAAAATAAAAATAATTGAGTTAATGAGTGGGAAAAGCTTTAAAAGATGTTTGGTTCTGAAGGTCAAGAGAGACAGGGCAATAATCTGGTAGGAAGCCATCTGACCAAAGAGGCATATATTTTGAATATGTGTACTTTATACTGATGGGAGAGACCAGCACTGTGGCACAGCAGGTTAAAGCCATGGCCTGCAGCACCAGCATTCCATATGGGTGCCAGTTCAAGTCCTGGCTACTCCACTTTCAATCCTGCTCCCTGCTAATGTGCCAGGGAAAGCAGCGGATGATGGCCCAGGTACTTGGGCTCCTGCTCCCATGTGAGAGACCTGGAAGAAGCGCCTCCTGGCTTCAGCCTGGCCTAGCCTAGGCAGTTGCAGCAATTTGGGGAGTGAACCAGCAGATGAAAGATCTCTTTCTCTCTCTGGAACTTTGCCTTTCAAATAAATAAATTAATTAATCTTTTAAAAAATTAAAATGCTGATAGGAAGAAGCTGACAGAGGAGAAGAAATTTTTGACAGAGAAAGAAAGAGAAGACAATCAGGTGGGATTTCAGAAAAGGCAGAAGTCAGATCATGGCAAGAAGATGAGACCTCATACTAACATTGGACAAGGATTCAACAAAGATTATAAATGTGGTGAATATTTGAAGCGAGTTCTGGTCTGATGGCTTCTATTTTTCCTCAGGAGAGGGGCTTGAGTTATCTTCTAAGAGCAGAGATGGGTAGTAAGGTCAAAGGTTTGAGGAAAAAGGAAAAGATTGCAAATAGTTTTCGTACAGAGTGAGGCAATGAATTAAGTACTGGAAAAAGTTTGAATGATCATTGAGGTGAATAATCATGAATTTACAGTGGGATGAATTTAACTTGTTATATGACTTGCCCTAGAAGAGATCAGCTCCTCTGGAATAGGTACTGACAAAGTAGGTACTCTAAGTTCATTCAGGTTTAATAATTTCCCAGATAGTGGGATGTGTTGGGTGAGCTTCCTTCCCATAGCCCTCTCTCCTGGCAAAAGAGTTTAAGGAGGCGCTCAGTCTTAGGGTTGTACAAGTATTAGTTTGGCATCTAAGAGGGAATTCCCCCCTTACTTATTTTGGAATGTTTGGAGGTATAAGGAAGACTTATTGGTCATGAAGAATATTGACAAGAGAGCTGCTATGATGACAAATCATGCTATGTAATATGAGAAGAAGGTAAAGTAAAAATAGGGGAAAGCAAAGGGATAAAGGGGGAAACTGAGTAAACAAAGTCTAGGAAGTTGTGGTTAGAGAGGATTGTCTGAATCTGTGGTTTTAGATGTAGAATGAGTTTTGAATCCTGAAAAGTTCAAAAGTGAGATGATACATGTGGGTGGCTGAAATAGAGTCAAGGAGCTTAAAGATCCAGGTGTTGAATGAGTTGTTCATATAGCTGTTGAGTTTTCCCAGAATATTTGGTAAGATGTGGGATGTGGGAAAGAATACAGCAGTGAATCTGGGAGACCAAAAGATGATAGTGACAGGGAAGAGGGAAGGTTAAAGATTAGTTAAACTTTGTCCAGCATTGTGGTGCAGCAGAGTAAGCCACTGCCTGCAATACTAGCATCCCATATGGGTGCTGGTTCAAGTCCTGGCTACTGTACTTCTGATCCAGTTCCCTGCTAATATGCCATAGAAGGCAGTGGAAGGTGGCTTGGACCCTTACCACCCATGATGGAGTTCCTGGCTCCTGGCTTTGGTATGTACCAGTCCCAGCTGCTGTGGCCATTTGGGGAGTAAACAGGCAGAAGGAAGATCTCTCCCGTTCCCTTTCCTTCTCTCCCCTCCTCTCCTCTCCTCTTCTTTTTTTTCCCTCTCTTTCTCTCTGTAACTTTCAAATAAATAAAATCTTTCAAAAAAAAAAGAGCAGTTAAACTGATATGAGTAAATCTCAAAACGAGCAACATTTTTTGTTTTGCTTTTTGTCTTTGCTTTTGCTTGAGAGGGTGGAGGAGTTGAAGGTGGCTTTGGATAATGAAGAATAAACTTGTCCCATTATATCATGAGATGTAGTCAGCCCCAGAAGCAGCTGAGGTGATAGGCTCTTAACTGATGAACCAGGTTTCTCTTAAGGTAATGTCACGAAAAGCCTGTGCTATGACAGGTTGAGTCTATAGGCAAATTGGTTAAACAGAAAATGTGAATTTTAGAGTATCTCAAATTAGCCAGTACACAGGGCTGAGATGACAGTCACAGTGAGTCCCATTGATATAGGTAAGTAGGCAGTTAAAGCAAAGAGGAGAAGCTGAGATTACCAGTCCTTCCTTATAACCTCATCTACTCCACCCAATCCCCTTCTTTTGTGCTGCTATAAAAATCATTGTTTCTGTAAAGCTGTTTCCCGGAATGAGCACCAGCTGAAAATAACCAACATGACGGTTTGCAATGTCCCCATAACAATCTATAGCCAATTATAATATCATTATAATAAAATTACCATGGATGACACTCCTAAACCCATAATGTACATGATGCCATGACACTTTTGAGACTTCCGTAAACGGCAAGAAAACATGCAATACTCAAACCCCACTCAAAAATACCACCCCCTATAGATACTCAATTAAACCCCACCACAGACAGCACCCTTTATGCCACTAGATCATATAATGGAATGACCCTGAACATTCCTGGACACAGCTTACTCTTGAGCATGCCTACATTCTGTCTCAAATATATACCTGATTTTTGCTAACAATAAATCTTATTATTCTGCTAATCTTTATCGATATGTCTTTTTCAAATTCTTTCTTGGGCTAGAGACAAGAATCTGGACTTAGCCCAAACCACAACATAAAGGATGATGGTGGGCACTCTGAACTCCAAGAATTTTATTGTAGCCTGTATGTGATATCCTGAAGCTACCCCCCTGGGTTCAAAGTTGCATTTTCAATTTTTGCTTCCTCATGGTCCTTAGAGATGGGATAGCACTCTGTGGTGAGAGAGAAAACTCCATTGTGACTTCCAGTTCCTTGATAGCTTTATAAAGCTCTGTTGACACCAATAACTATAATAGTAACAACAATAGCAATAATAACTGTAATTACAGAAAATATTAATGTCTACCATGAACCAGGCACTGTTTTGGATACTGGGAACAGTTCATAGATGACAGTGTTGTTGAACTAACATAAATTACAATCTATTGGATAGTCAGACCATGAACAAAAGAACCAAAAAGAAATGCAGGGGAAGGCTTTTGGCATAGTAGTTAAGATGCCACTTGGAATGTACACATTCCATATCAGAGTACCTGAGTTCCAGTCTTGGCTTTGCTCTCAATTCAAGCTTCCTGATAATGCATACTCTGAAAGACAGTAGGCATTACATGCAGAAGTATTTGGCTAGCAATGTAGTTGGAAGAACAGTGAGATGAATTAGAGGATTTAATTTTTCCATGAGAAAGTCATATCATGATACTCAACCTAGGAGAAGGCAAAGACCAAAAGAAAGCAAGGATAGTGTGTCACAGGCCACACAACTGATGGGGTGCTAGATACACACACATCTCAATGAAATGGTCTCATAAATTACTGGTTTCTCTTAACTTTGTTTCTTTATGTATATGCATCAGAGCTGAGTCCATGGAATCACCTTAATTCCCTGGTTCTGTGGGGCTGGTGCTGTGGTACAGAGGGTTAAAGCTCTAGCCTGAAGCACCAGCATCCCATATGGGCACTGGTTCTAGTCCCAGCTATTCCTCTTCTGATCCAGCTCTCTGCTATGGCCTAGGATAGCAGTAGAAGATGGCCCAAGTCCTTGGGCTCCTGCACCCATGTAGGAGACCCAGAAGAAGCTCCTGGATCCTGGCTTCAGATTGGCGCAGTTCCAGCCATTGTGGCCATCTGGGGAGTGAACCAGCAGATGGAAGACCTTTTTCTGCTTCGCCCCTCTCTGTGTTACTCTTTCAAATAAATAAATAATTTTTTTTAAAAAGGGGGGTAGAAAGAGCTTATAAACCTACCATGATTTAGATGGGGTATACTTCATACATAGCCTTTCTCCTCAGCATGCTTTGACTTTGAACCAGCAAAGAAGTACCCTGGTTGAGGGATAACCACTTTGTAATGCTCAAGAAATATAAAATACACAGCACACTCATTCTTGCTTCCTGATGACTGTTAACACTGTCACATACACACCATTCTTGAAATAACCTCTTCTTGACCTTTACCTTGATAAATTCTCTCCATCTTTGAAGATACAGCTTCAGTTCCATCTCCTTCCTTAAGCCTTCCCAGAATATTCCTCTTTCATTAATTTCCTTTCTCTGACCACCTGTAGCACTTAGACTTTGTATTCAACAATTCAGCATCTGCAACTAGTCACTTGTCATATATCTCTCAAATTGTTTGAGGGTGATTAGGCTTATCTCATTGCCTTCTATATACTTCTGTGTCTTCTGTGATGTCTAGCAAAATACATAGTAAATGTTCAATAAATTTATGTTGACAGATAAGCATATTTGAAGGCTAAAGGAAGGAAGAATTGAGCTGAAGACGACTTTCACCCATCTCACAATTTTGACTCTATTTGCCTCTTAACAGAAAAGCAATGCCATAGTTTGTAGTCTTGGAACTATCTTCTTAATCTCAAAAAGATTTATGGTAGCCTGCCTAAAATTAAACATGATATATTTAATTTTGCTATTATATAAGTCACTTATATTTATCCTAAAGTATTAGAAAGTACTAGAAATATTTTATATTTTTATTCTGAGCACACTTTCAAGTAACATTTTGTGAGTGTTTGCTATTTGCCAGGCCCAGCACTGGTCCCTAGGAACAGGAGACTCAAACTCAGCTTCTCCACCCCAAGAATCTCTGCATTTGGGAAAAGTAGGCCCATATATAATCAGTTAAATGTAATTTTTAAAGACCTTATTTATTTATTTGAGAAGCAAAGTCACAGAAAGGTAGAGGGAGAGACAGGGAGAAAGGTCTTCCAACTGCTGGTTCACTCCCTAAGTGGCTGCAATGGCCAGAGTTGGGCTGATCCAAAGCCAGGAGCCAGGAGCTTCTTTCAGTTCTCTCACGTGGGTGCAGGGCCCCAAGGACTTGGGCAATCTTCCACTGCTTTCCCAGGCCATTTAGCAGAGAGCTGGATTGGAAGAGGAGCCGCTGGACATGAATCAGCACCCATATGGGATGCCGGCGCCGCAGGCAGAGGCTTAGCCTACTATGCAACAGCATTGGTACCAGTTAAAAATAAATTTTTAAAAGTATCCTGATAGAGTTCTGGACAGGGTATCACAGCTTCACAGAGGAAGTAACAAAAGACTTATTAAAAGTCCTATAAGTGGGGCTGGCACTGTGGAGTAGCGGGTAAAGCCGCTGCCTGCAGTGCCGGCATCCCATATGGGCGCCAGTTCAAGTCCCAGCTGCTCCACTTCTGATCCAGCTCTCTGCTATGGCCTGGGAAAGCAGTAGAAGATGGCCCAAATCCTTGGGCCCCTGCATCCGCATGGGAGACCCGGAAGAACCTCTTGGCTCCTGGCTTCGGATCAGCACAGCTCTGGCCGTTGCAGCCAATCGGGGAGTGAACTAGTGGATGGAAGACCTCTTTCTCTCTGTCTCTGCCTTTCTTTCTCTCTGTGTGTAACTCTGACTTTCAAGTAAATAAATAAAAAAAAACTTTTTAAAAAAGTCCTATAAGCTACTGGTGTATAATAAATTTAAAATATGATCTCTCTCTCCATCCCTCCCTCCCTTCCCCCATCTATATCTAGTAGAATACATTTTAGATGTAAAAATTAGATATTCTACACTATTTGTTTTTTTTAAAAGATTTATTTATTTATTTGAAAGAGTTACACAGAGAGAGGAGAGGCAGAGAGAGAGGTGTTCCATCCAATGGTTCACTCCCCAGTTGGCTGTAACGGCTGGAGCTGCGCCGATCCAAAGCCAGGATCCAGGAGCTTCTTCTGGGTATCCCATGTGGGTGCAGGGGCCCAAGGACTTGGGCTATTTTCTACTGCTATCTGGGGCCATAGCAGAGAGCTGGACAGGAAGTGGAGCAGCTGGGTCTCGAACGGGCACCCATATGGGACGCCAGCACTTCAGGCAAGGGCATTAACCCACTGCACCACAGCGCTGGCCCCTGTTCTAAACTATTTGAAGGAAATTTTCCTGACTTTCCTATCCCATACTCTTTGGCAAAGAAAATAATGAATATTCAACCCACAAAGCAAACGTGTACAATGCCCTAATTGTAAGTATGATATCTATCACATGTTGAAGAATAAACTAGAGCTGAACTTGTATCCCCAGGAATTACTGTTAATTTTAATGGAAAAAAACACTGGAACTTTCTAGTAGGAATCCACACCTACTTTGGTTTTGCAGATGCCTAACTCCTAAAAAAAAATGCCCCAAGCAAATGCTTGGAAGAAAAAAATTCCTGATAATTTTTCAAATACAAGCTCCTTGCGTCCATAAAATGTTGTATTCAGGAAGTTTTTCCGATTCAAAATTCCCAATTGATCTCCTTTAGAGATTTTCCTCAAGACTACTGTAATTCTAAGATGGTTATTCTCAGCTATTTTTTTTAACTTGGGAACTCTAAAAAAAGAAAGTTACTGATATATATATGTATATATATAGTCTTCTGGGTTTTGACCAGCCATGAGATCTAGTCACTGAGCCAGGTTTGCTTCAGTGAGCCGAGATTCACTTCAGTGATCTCAGCTTCCCTCTTTCTTTTTTCTTCTCATTCTGTGTAACCCATCCCTTCACCGGGGCCTTTGCTCTGGTGTGTACTACCTTGACTTCATTATACAATTCAGCAGTGTTTGCACTCTTAAAGAAGCTCTAAGTGTTAGACTCCCAAAGAAAATCAGGGGAACCTTTCCTGGGATCTGACATGAGTGCTAACTAAAAAGTGTTTATCTACTCAGGCACCTCACAAAGCACATAACAGGCTGAGCATACCCCTCTGAAAGGTGAACCCATTTTCCAAACCAGAAATTCTGATTCAAGGTTCAAAGGAGTTCTTGTGTCAATTCCAGGCGCAGATAATAATCTAGGAGACAGCATTTGGAGACAACTACTTGGAACTATATGGACATTTACATGTTTTATGCTGATAATAGGGTAATTTATCTTGACACTTTAAAGTGATCTGAAAAACACTAGGAATAGAGAGAAGCAAGTTAGTAGTACAACTCTATTGCCCTAATGTCAGGTTCCAAAGAGGTCAGGGTAGACCACTGATCTTCCTGTTCAAAAGATTCTTTTTTTTTTTGACAGGCAGAGTAGACAGTGAGAGAGAGAGACAGAGACAGAGAGAAAGGTCTTCCTTTGCCGTTGGTTCACCCTCCAATGGCCGCCGCGGCCAGCGCGCTGCGGCCGGCACACCACGCCGATCCGAAGGCAGGAGCCAGGTGCCTCTCCTGGTCTCCCATGGGGTGCAGGACCCAAGCACTTGGGCCATCCTCCACTGCACACCGGGACCATAGCAGAGAGCTGACCTGGAAGAGGGGCAACCGGGACAGAATCCGGTGCCCCGACCGGGACTAGAACATGGTGTGCCGGCACCGCAAGGCGGAGGATTAGCCTATTGAGCCGCGGCGCTGGCCCAAAAGGTTCTAACTAGCAGTTCCTCAAAAACCTCATTTCATCAAGTTTCTGTCTTTTATTTTAAAATGTATTTTACTTGGAAGGTGTCTGTGGGGCAGAGGATGAAAAGAGAATGAGAAAGAGGGAGGAAGGAAGGCAGGAGGTAGGGAGGGGGAGGGGAAGGGGGAGAGAGAATGTATATTTTCCATCTGCTGGTTCATTCCCCAGATGCCTTTGACAGCTGGGGCTGGATAAAGTGAAATTCAGGCATCCAGAACTCAATCTTTGTCTCCCATGATGGAGGCAGGGATGCAACTCCTTAGCCATCACCTGGTGCCTCCCAGCGTGCTATTAGCAAGAAGGTAGAATGGGAGTACAGCTGAGACCTGAATCTAGTTATTGCAATATGGGATGCAGGCAGACCAAGCAGCATCTTAATTGCTGCACCAAATGCCTACTCCAAGTTTGTCTTTTTAGCAGCAGGTAGTTATTAACTAGTTCCAAATTGTTCAGTATATGCCAGAAGTATTTTATAACAATCTTATCAGGAAAGTACTATAATTATCCCCATTTTACATACACAGAAACTGAGGCTCAAAGTTGTTAACCTGTCCAAGCCAGAGCCTAGTTTCACACCAAGGTTTGTTTGATTCCAAAGCCCAGTTCATAGGCACTGCTTTAAACTGAGTGGGCAAGGCTCTAGACTTGTGGGTGGATTTGTCCTCACAAATATGCATCCTCTGTGATTTTCTTTCTCCTGACCTGGCAGCCCCACCACAAGGCCTCTTACTCTTTCAGCATCTTTCCTACTCATTTGGAACACAATCCCATACACTTGAGCATAGGGGTTTCCATTGTACGCCTATCCTTGGATTCACCTGGCTCATAGCTAGGCCAGCTCTCTGCTACCCCCTCCTGGCCTAACCCAGGACCTGTACTAGTGCCAGCAGCATAGGAAGAGTGCAACTCTTTTTTTTTTGCAGCCCCAATTCTAGTCTGCCCAGTTGGTTCACCAACCAGCAGATCTGAGAACAAGAATGATTCACCTACCTTGCACCTGACCTTGAAAAAAGTTTCCTAGACTCTGAGACTGGCACTTATTTCAGAAGTTATATATTTTTAACAATTCCCCTTAAGATTGATCACCTGTTATCTACATTGATCAATGACAGAGTGACTAAGTGACTAGAGTATTTTATTCACAGTAGACATTGGAAACACTGAAAAATTCAAATTATATTGTGATAAATTTCTAGACTTTCTGAAAAGTGCAATAGAATTCAACGAAGCTTGTCTTGTGTTTGGATGCCAAGTTGAGGATTACCAACATGGAGAATTGCTTTCACCATATTGTTGTCGATGGCACAATAGGTGATGCTATGTGACCACTGGATTGCAAGAACTTTGACTAGGATGCAGTAGGTCTTGCCTAAGAATCCCTATTAGAATTTTTTCCTTTGTACTGAAAATGAAGTTCTCAGTGCAGTCACTCTTCTTGACAAGGTCAGGGCATTCAACAGAATATAAGACAGCCAAATTGGCTGGAAGGGATTTTTATTTGAAGAAACCCTAAAGAGCACTGGACCAGGAGTGAGGGATTCTGGGTTCTAATTCCAGCATTACAACTAATTAGAAGTGAAGTTTTTGCAAGTAAAAGCAGAGGAGTTGGAGAAGAGGATGACAGAGGTCTACCTAATTATAGAAGCCATAGGATCATGGATGTTCAGTACAAACTTAAAAAAAAACATTCTAATAAATTGGAATTGTTCAAAAAGGAAAGGTATCATTGAGGAAGCAGTGAAATCTTTGTTACTTGAAGGATTAAAACTTTAGCCTCCCACAACACCAGCATCCCATATGGGTGCCAGTTTGTGTCCCAGTTGCTGCATTTCCAATACAGCTCCCTGATAATGCTCTGCAAAAAGGTGGTCCAAGTGTTTGGGCCCCTGCTAACTACATGGGAGATAGGAAGAAGCTCCTGACTCCTGGCTTTAGTCTGGCCCAGCTCTGGCCATTGCAGCTCTCTGGGGAGTGAACCAGCAGATGCAAGGTCTCTGTCTCTGTCTCTCTCTCTCTCTCTTTCTCTGTGTAACTCTGACTTTTGAGTGTAATAAATAAATTAATTTTAAAAAACTTCAGCTGTGTCACCTGTGAGGTTGCTTACAGAAATATATTCTTGCATTGTAGAAAAACTGAATAGATAATTTCTAAGATTTTGTATGCACTCAGGATATAGCACTTAGCTTTGGTGCCTGACAGTATGTACCCAGGAAAAGTTTATGGCATGAAAGAAAGGAGGGAGGGAGGAAGAGAGGAATTAATCTATTTCACTTTTTTATCAGTAGGATATGGTGGACTATAAGTAAATAAAAGGAAGCACTCATAAATATTAACTTTATAAAACTGGCCCTGTAAAAGAAGAGTAACAGATGTTAGAGGACAACTATATTAGATAAGACTGTTTTAGTATGATAGAAAATAATAATGCTAAGCAATATTTACCAAGTACTTAATGCATGCTAGATGTCATAATATAACTCACTTAAAATTTTCCTACCAAACCCCTGAGATAGGTTTTCAGTTCACTAGCAAGAGGCAGAATTAGAAACAACACCCCCATTCCCCTTGTGTGAGAGAGATGCTGCAGCCTGTGCTGGCAGATTCTAATGTTTTCTCTCCAATATATGGTTATGAGTTGTAATTATTATCATTTATGTATATGAAATTATTTTAAAATAGGCAATACATGCATATAGCATATGAGGCAAAATGCAAAAAAAAATGTGAGAAGCAAATATAAAAACACTCCCACTCTTGTCTCTCAGCCACCTAGTAACGTGACAGGGGACAATCACTGATAATGGCTATTTAAATTTTTTAATTTTTATAAAATTGTGGTTTGACTTTGTATTTCACAGTCCACACAAACCTGAACCATGTTATTATGCATTTCTTCTGTGATTTTAAAAATTTTCTTGTGTAAAAGATTCTTCAAAATTGATCCCATAGAAAACATGATAAAAACAGCTCATAGTGCGTTACAAATGCTAATGCTTTTCAGACATTAATTGTTCAATTTGGCTAATCAAGCTTACTGATATAGTGTATTATAATTCTTTTACATTTTCTATTTCAATTACATAACTTCTTTTTACAATAAGATGGAACATCTGTCTGATGAAAAATGGGCCATTATTATTCATCTTAAGCCACGAAGCATCGTTCAACAGCTCTGAACTAATGGTCATTACAGCAAATAGGTTTTACTTTAATCATTATTTCTAATACATGTGAAATTAATACACAGTGTTTGTCATTACTGAGCACTAGAATATAATTCTAGAAGAAGCAATTAATGTCTATCACAAGTTTTTTGAAATATGATTATCAAATACTCAACTAATGAATCATTTGCATATCTGAAATTATAACCTAAACATTAAGCACTCTTGTGATAGGATGCATTAGGCTTAATGATGAAAAAAAAGAGGGAGCGAGATTTCAGATATTAAGTTATATACACTGTCCACTTCTCTGCCAGCTCAGAATATTTTCAGAGGAGAATTCATGTTCAAAAGAACAGTTAAACAGCTTCAGGAGAAGGCACTTTTGGTGCTTTTCCAGGAATTGGAATTTTCTTTTCTCTTATTTCTTTTATTTACATAAAAAAGAAAGTAGTTTAGGAGACCTGAACCTCTCAATAAAAAAAATAATGGTTAATTGTCAAATTCAACACTCTACATAGAAAAATACCATCCATTTCCAAATGTTGCTTGTAAACTCTCTCAGCAAAGGGGCAAAGAATAATGCACTGTATTTCCCCTGCAGTGTTATAGTGCACGTTCATCTTAAGGAGCATATGCTGCTCTTTTGAAATATGCAGACTCCCCCCTTATTGTACAGGGCCTCTGAAAAGATTGAAGGCTCTACAGAATTAACATATGAATGGACTAACATACCTCCCAAGAAGCCTCTCACAGGGAGGGGGGGCACAAAAGGAGGAAATCTTTTTATTCATTTTGCAGTTAATGAAGAGTAAGAGGATCTATTTTGACTAATTTTCTTGGGGATTCAGAATTTAAAGTTAAAACTTGAGTGTAGAAAATATTCATTTAAACCTAGATCTTTCCCTGATAACCAATACAACCTACTGCAAAAGGCAAATGTCTAATATCTGAAGAGAGTAATTGCTGGCATAAATATTAGTAATTAAAAGCTGATAAATTTGAACATAGTTGAGCTTGCCAAATGGCTACTCAATTCAGATCATGTTAGCAAAAATGCTTACCTGCTAGAAATGGACCTTCAAGATTAGATTAGGATCAGTGTTCTAGAAGTTGGTTCATGGCCAGGGGTTGTTAAGCTGTTTCTGTGGAACTAAGTCTAGGAAGTAGGACAGAAACCAGGAGCTCAGTCCAAGGGTATAAGGCTAGATTGGGCAGCAATACTGTCAGCAAGGGTCTAAGCAGAGCTCAAGACTCATTTACTAAACAGATTAGGGTATCTGTTGCTTTAATCAGCTCTAATACAGGGTTCCATACATACTTCTCTCCTACCTAGAAAGAAGAGTTAAGTGTCATTTCCTCTGGGAGCCACCTCCCCTGACCTCCATGGCTTGGTTAGATTTGCTCTTCTGTTCTTCCTCAACATCCTGTACTTCTTGCACTATGATATAATAATTCTAGCATTATTACACAGAAGTGCTTCTATGTATTACTCCACCACTATAATGTGAAAGCTCCATGAGGCTTACAACCGCGTCCACATTGTTCTTACTGTGTTTAGATTCTAGTACAATGTCAAAAACTGAATTGATGCTCAGTACATATTTGCTGAATAATTCAAAGTTTGGTTCTAAATGGAATTGAATCTATGATATTGGCATGGTTAGGGAGCTGGGCACATGAAATCTGGAAAGTTGCTTCATGGAACAGATATATCAATGAGTCTCTGTCCAATAAGCTTTTAATCTCTGGGACCAGATCAGAAGCTACCACTTTGGTTCAGGGTGATACTTTCTGCATGAATTACAAGGTACACCAGAGGGTCACTGGAATTAGAGTGAAGATATTAGATGGGAAGCAGGGAGGACGCAGCATCAGGTGAGAACAACCAGAAGAGACTGGGGTAAGAAATCATCTGGGCTCTGAGTGAGGAAGGATAGGGCGGAAGTAGAGAAATTCCATGGAACCAAACCAGTAAAAACAGGCAGATGAAAAATTGAGTTGAGATGGGGGTCAGCAAACTGGCCCATAGGCGAATCTAATCATCAGCCTGGAATTTAAAAACAGTTTTACATTATTGAATGGTTGCAAAAAAAGAAAACATAAGAACACATACTACAGATGGTATGTGGCTCATAAGTTTAAATACTTGAAGCGTGGTCCTTTATCAAAACTATTTGCCAATTGATGATTTAAGTGAATCAAATAAAAAGAGCAAAAGCAACCAAACACAAAGGTGCAGACATGCTCATACACACACATACATTATAATAATGGAATACCAATTTGTTGTAATTTGAAAATAGCAAAGAAATTCTGATGACCCATGAAGTTTGTGAGAATAGAAATTCACCCAGTTGTCTTCTTTGGCAATTAAATAGCCATAAACATAATTTGTTATAAGGTACTATTTTCTAAAAATTTTTTGAAGGCTGATTTTTCTCTTCTCTAATCTCTCAAAGATGGGTGTCTTATCCAGTTTCTGCTGTAATCACTCTGTTTGCCCTTGGACCTTTACCTAATTATGAGAATTTTGCACCTCCTGAGAGAGACTGCATAATGTGAACATATTTGAAAGATAATAACTTTGATTTGATCTCATTCAGAAATGTTCTTTGAAATACAGTCATAGAATGCTTCAGAGATGGAAGATACTTTATGAGATTATCTGTCCAAACCCTTTGTTTTATTGAAAGGGAAATGATGATTAAATAAGTTATATCATATTTTAAAATAAATCATGGTCAGAGAGAAACCCAGAAATCATGGTTCCAAGCTGCTGTCTCATACTGCTGCTTACTTATGCATGGAAAATCATCTCCTAAACTCCTAGACAGCAGGACTGTATTTTTTCTTTTTAAAAATGTTTCTTTTGTTTGTTTGTTTTCATCTCCTTGAAAGGCAGAGCAAGAGCGAGAGCAAGAGAGAGTGATCCATTTTCCATCCACTAGTTCACTCCCCAGTGCCTACAACAACCAGGGCTGGGCCAGGCCAAAGCAGAGAGCCTAGAAATCCATCTGGTCTCCCACGTAGGTGGCAAAGACTCAAATACTTGAGCCATCATCTGCTGTTTCCCAGAATGTACATCAGTAGAAAGATGGAATGCAAGTGAACAGGAGGAACTTGACACAGGTATGAGATATCAGTGTCTCAAGCAGTGGCTTAACCTGCTGTGCCACAATGTTTACCCCAGTGTGAAGCCCATGCCTGGCACATAAGTTCCAAAATGTGTATTTCATAAATCACAATACATTTACATCCTGATTACCATGTGCCAGGCACTATGTCAAACACTTGTGTGTGTGTGTGTGTGTGTGTGTGTGTATGCGTGTCATCTCAACTGACCCTCATAACAGCACTATGAATAGGTTATTCATTATTATTGCTATTTTTATTTTTTTTGACAGGTAGAGTTAGACAGTGAGAGAGAGAGACAAAGAGAAAGGTCTTCCTTCCATTGGTTCGCCCCCCAAATGGCCGCTACGGCCGGTGCGCTGCGCCGATCTGAAGCCAGGAGACAGGTGCTTCTCCTGGTCTCCCATGCGGGTGCAGGGCCCAAGGACTTGGGCCATCCTCCACTGCACTCCCAGGCCACAGCAGAGAGCTGGACTGGAAGAGGTGCAACTTGGACAGAATCCGGCGCCCTGACTGGGACTAGAACCTGGGGTGCCGGCGGAGCCGCAGGTGGAGGATTAGCCTAGTGAGCCGCTGGCACGGGCCTTATTATCATTACTATTTTACAAATGAGAGAAGTAAAGCACAGAGGGGTAAAATGACTTGACCAATGTAACACAACTAGGAATGTGCGGAATTATGCTTTGAATGGAGATCTTATTAATTCCAAAGCCAGTGATTTTAATCAGTACCCTAAATATGTGGTGAGGACCAATAAAAACATCAATTCTGAAATTATGCTGGAATGCTAAGCCTGTGCAGTTATCCATCAAAATACAATTTCCTACCCTCCCTTTACTCAACAAATGAAGGCCAATGAACAGGATCCTCAACTTGTTTTTCCCAGCTTTTCCCTGACTCCCTGTGTGGCCCCACACAATCAGCTAATCTCTTCAGTTCCCTAGTTCCCCAAATCTATTGCATAGCCCTGCTTTTTTGCTACACACCAGGGTGTCTCCAATTATCTCAGAGGGGTTTCCTGAAATTCTCAAAACAAATTTCAAACACAATCTTTTTTAAAAAAAAAAAAAAAAAAAGAACATATGCTTTACAAAACCTTTAGGAGGACAGCAGGGATTTCCTTCAAACCAAACCAAACATATGAAAATGTGTCAATAGTTTTATATTCCCAGAGCACAAGGTGAATGTTAAGGGATGCAGCTCCATCTGCTGGACAGCAAACACAACTGACGAGAATTGTAATTAAATAATCATAATGAGGAATATTTGTAATCTGCAGTAGTTTTCATGGTTTATTTATATATCTCTCCTAAAAATAATTTCTAAAATATAGCAATTGTAAAACATCTGTAAAACTTGGAAAAATGACCACAGATAAAATAATAAGCATTAATAACCTCACTTCCCCAAGATACCACATCAATAGTTTCTCATATTTCTATTCATTGATATATTTTTATACAGGTAAAAACCATATACGTTCTAAACATTACAGAAAAAGAGTATTCCAAGTCATTTAATTAGTCATGTAGGTACAATTTTTTTTAAAAAATCTTATTTTCTTTTTCAAAATTTTTTATCTATTTACTTCTATTTATTCAACACACACACACACACACACACACACACAGAGTAAGCATGCTCCCTTCTGTTGGTTCATTCATCAAATGCCTGCTAGGGCCAAAGCTGGAGCCAGCCAGTGGCAGGGCCTCAACCACTTCACCTGCTGCCTCACAGGGTATGCCTCAGTAGGAAGCTGGCTGAAATCAGGAGATTGGGACTCAAACCCAAGCATTCCAATACGGAATGCGAGCATCCTATGTGGCATTTAAACCACTGTACCAAATTTCCACCTCATCATCTAGACACATTTTTTAATAGCTGTGTAGTATTCTATTTTAAGATTATACAATAATTTACTTACCCTTATCTCCATTGTTGGACATTTAGGTTGACCATTTGGTTATTACATCTTTTATATAAATTGTGTACAGACTATAGTTTACTTCCTGGGGAGGGACTGTTATTAACAGTGGAACTATGAGCCAAAGGGTAAGACTATATTTCAGCCTCTGAAATGTATTGCTAAATAGCTTTCCAAGAAGAATCCAGTAGTTTACCCCCCCATTATTGGTGTATGAATGCCCTTCTTATAGCACTCTGGCTAAAATATTGTCTTTTTCATCTTTACTAATTAATAGGTGAAAATTGGGCTCTTGTTTCCATTAGCATTTTTGATGACTACTGCAGGTGAACACTTATTCATATGTTTATTAGCCATTCACATTTCTGCTTTTTGTGACTTGTTCCTTAATGTCATTTTTTTTACTGAGAGCTTTGTATTTTCTCATATTTCATATGTGCTCCTTAAATATTAAGAGTATTATATTTATCTCTCATATTTATGGCTAATATATTCTCAAGCTTGTTCATTTCCTTTTATTACATTTGACATACAGAAACTTTTCATTTTATAAAGTCAAACATGTTAATACTCTTTTATGATTTTTCTATTGTTTTTAAGATTAGCACACTCTAAACAGAGGCATAATAAATATTCGCATTTTTGATACATTTTTATTAATTTCTTCTTTATGTACCTGGAATTAATTTTTATGTATATTATGAGATATGATTAAATAGTTATAAATAACACTATTAAATTTCTCTTCCCTACCTAATTATTACATATACAATTACAAGCATATATATATATATATATTAAGATTTATTTATTTATTTGAAAGGCAGAGTTAGAGAGAGGCAGAGACAGAGACAGAGACAGAGAGAGAGAGGTCTTCCATCTTCTAGTTCATTCCCCAGAGGTCCACAACGGCCAGAGCTGCACCGATCCAAAGCCAAGAGCCAGGAGCTTCTCCAAGTCTCCCACATGGGTGCAGGGGCCCAAGGATTTGGGCCATCTTTTACTGCTTTCCCAGGCCATAGCAGAGAGCTGGGTCAGAAGTGGAGCACCCCGCACTTGAAACTCTGCCCATTTGGGATGCCGGCATTACATGCGGCAGCTTTACCTGCTACCACACTGCGCTGGCCCCACCAGCATATATTTTACATAGTGTTGTCCTTATGCTCTAAAGAGAGTTGTGAAGGTTCAAAATTTGCAATAAACTTTGAAATCATTTGCTTCTTGCTGCAAAACAGATTCCTGAAATTGAGGTATTGAAGGATCATAGGGAAACATTTAAAGGTTTTTGAGTAGGAAAGGGTGTTTGGCATAGCAGTTAAGATGCCACTTGGGACACCCACATCCCATATAAGAGAGCCTGGGCTCAGTCCCCACTCCACTTCTTATCCAGCTTCCTGCTAATGGGTACCCTTGGAGGTGGCAGCTGATGGCTCAAGTATTTGGGTTCCTGTCACCTACATGGAAGATCCAGATTGAGTTCCTGGCTCCCAGCTTTGGCCTGGCCCATTCCTAGCTGCTGCAGGCATTTGGGAAGTGAAACAGCAGATGGAAACACTCTCTCTCACACACACTCTCTCTCTGCCTTCAAATAAATAAAAATATGTAATATTTGATAAAAGAGTTTTAACCAGTGAATTAAACTGATCATGCCTGTGTTATTAAAACAATGTGGCTATCATATAACACAGACTGAGAATGGAATAGAAGGAAGAGTTTGGAGACAGCTATGCCAGGCAGTATAAAATTCTCTTAATTACCTGGGCTCCTGAGTCTTTTTTTTTAACCATATGATACTTAATTTTGTTCATGTTAATGTGCTTTTAATACAAAAAGGACATATTCGATGTAATTCATAGATAACAATTCTAAGAATATGATATTCCCTTTCTTCCTCATTCCTTCTCTATTTCTTTTTTCATTTTTGAGATAACACATTTTTTAATTTTCACAGTAGTTAAAGACTTAATGCTCCACTAAATAAAGAGTTCACGGGGCCAGTGTTGTAGCACAGCTGGTTAGGCCACCACCTGCAACACTGGCATCCCATTTGGACACAAGTTCAAGTCCCGGCTCCTCCACTTCTGATCCAGTTCCCTACTAATGCACTTGAGAAGGAAGTGGAGGACAGGGCAAGTTCTTGAGCCACTGCATCCACGAGGGAGACCCTGATGAAGCTCCTGGCTTTGGCTTGGACCAGTCCTGGCCATTGTGGACATTTTGGGAGTGAACCAGCAGACAGAAGATCTCCTCTCTCTCTCTTTCTCTCTCTCCCTCCTTTCCTCCGCCCCTCCCTCCCTCTCTATAACTCTCCCCCTCAGCATCTTCTTCGCAATAATTTTGGTATGTTCCAGGCACTGTAATAGGCACTTTAAATATGTTATCCCATTAACAGCCAGCATTCAAGTTAGGTAGATACCATCAGCCCTCTTCTATAGATAGGAAAAAGGTGTCCATGAGATGTCACATAAGTTGCTCAAGTTCCCATAGTTAGTGAGTTGGAAACAAAACTGATACCCAAGGATTCAGGAAAATTCAGCAAATATAAAATACCTAACCGTGCCTGGATTGTGCAGTGGCAACTTCTTATTCCCTTGTCTGTCATAAAGCCTCATGAACTGAATTTTATATATTAAAAACATGCTGGCATCACTTAACAAAATATCCTGGTAATTATAGGAGGCTTATTAAATTATTAATTATGAACTATTTTGCCCCTCTGATATTTGTGTGAAAAGAACTCCAGCATGGCAGTTGATAAGCCTGGCTTCTAGGCTGGCACCGCGGCTCAGTAGGCTAATCCTCCGCCTTTCGGCGCCGGCACACCGGGTTCTAGTCCCAGTCGGGGCGCAGGATTCTGTCCTGGTTGCCCCTCTTCCAGGCCAGCTCTCTGCTATCGCCCGGGAGTGCAGTGGAGGATGGCCCAAGTGCTTGGGCCCTGCACCCCATGGGAGACCAGGAGAAGCACCTGGCTCCTGGATTAGGATCAGTGTGGTACGCCAGCCGCGGTGGCCATTGGAGGGTGAACCAATGGCAAAGGAAGACCTTTCTCCCTGTCTCTCTCTCTCACTGTCCACTCTGCCTGTCAAAAAAATAAAATTAAATTAAAAATAAAAAAAGATAAGCCTGGCTTCTAGCCCATCTTGTAGGTAGTTGAGTGACCTTGAGCAAGTTGCTTGATCACAAAGTTTCCTTGTCTGCATAACAAAAAAAAAATCAGGCAATTATGTCCCTCACAATATTTTCAATAAGATTAAAACAAACTGAAATGTTTGCAAAGTTCAAAATTCTACATGATATTATAGATTTCCAAAGTAGCAAATTCAAATTCTTAGGCCAGGAAAATGCCTATAGAAATTAACTACTACAAACTAAATATAGTCTCTGTTTCAATTTCTCTCATTTTTATTTTTCATTATGTCAGTTTTCAAATACAGAAAGTAGAGAGGATAAACAATAAATCATGACCAATCATCTAGCCTCAATGATTATTAACTCTTTTATTCTTGTTTTTCTTAGTCCCTTACATCTTACATTTTACATATATGAAAACAAACTCCAACGCATCATATGCATATGGTACCCTTTTATGATGACAAAAATGGAATTTTATTTGATTTTCTTAAATTCTGAAGAGAATGTTTATTATAAAACCTGGCAAAATTCAAGCAGATGTTGATTTCACTTGATGTTTCTGCTTCCACAATATCTCAAAATAATGCATCTCCAATCTAAACATTATACTAGTTTGTCAGTCCAAGCCAAGGGCTAGAGAATCCCAATTATCTATGAGGACAAGCTGGTGGAGTGTTCTAGGCAATCTATATGGATGACAGCATCTTCCTTTCTTTTTCTTTAAAAAAAAGATTTATTTCAATTATTTGAAAGTCAGAGTTACACAGAGAGGAAGACACACACACACACACAGAGAGAGAGAGAGAGAGAGAGAGAGAGAGAGATCAATCTTCTGTCTGCTGGTTCACTCCCCAGATGGCTGCAATGCCCAGAGTTGGGCCAGGCTGAAGCCAGGAGCCAGGAGCTTCTTCCAGATCTCCCACATTGGTGCAGGGTCCCCAACACCTTAGCCATATTCATTGCTTTTCTCAGGCCATTAGCAAGTAGCTGGATTGGAAGTGCAGCAGCTGGGAAATAATACCCACATGAACAGGAACCCATACAGTATGCCAGGGTTGCAGGCGGCAGCTTTACCCACTATGCCATGATGCCAGCCCCCAACATTTTTATTTTTATAACAACAATATTTTTAACATCAAATGTCTAGCTGGTTTAGTATATTAAACCAGTTTGACTTACAGACAATTGTTACCAGAAATTCAGCATTCTTGAGGAAGTCAGTGAAGGCAAGAAGACTAAGTAAAATTATATTGTCAAGAAGAAATAAAAAAAATAGGCACAATCTGTGCTGCCTGCCAATAAAGAAAGTCAGAGCTAGTTTCCCTCAACTCTGGGTCTTGTCTTTTATCTCATGTGTCCAGCTTACAAACACCTTAACATTCATGATACACAGCCTAGTGATATATGTCAAGCAGGCATTCATATAACCATTGTACAAATGAGAAAGTGAGGGGTTTATACTACTTGGAGAGTTACAGAACTAGGACTAGAGCCCAGTTCTCTTGTTTCCTATGCCATAGCTGGCTCCCTCCATAAGCACATTGTCTGAAAAAGAATGAATTTCGTTCATCTTCTATTTTGTCTCTCTCTAGAGTCTAATATAGTAATTCTAATTTGTAGCAGCTCAGGAAATATTCTCTTGCCTATATATTTGCCAAATAATGGGATAAATGAATAACTAAGTAGAAAGAAAAAGGAGAAATTAGAAAAACCATTTAAAAATGGGAAATTATATTAACAAGCTTAGCAGATAAATCACTACTAGAAAGAACATGGAAATATGAAGGAAAACATGTTAAGCCACAATAAGGGACCATTAAACAAAGGTCAGAAAAGAAGATTTGAAAGAAATGTATCAAAAAGCTTATAGTGGGTGTAATGACAATTGCACTAGTACTACTTACATCTACTAGATTATGCAGTAAACCTATTAACCCTCTGGGGTAGGGAAGTAACAATATTATTATCCACATTTAATGGCTTAAGAAAGTGGGCCTAAAAGAGGTTACATAACTTGTTCAAGGCTATAGAGCTAATAAGGTTAGAGCTAGGATTCCAACCTAGATAGTCTGACTCAATTTTCCTATTCTTTTTTTACACTTTCTATACTTTACACATTTCCTACAATGAGGACATATTACCTTTAGTTTTTAATCCTGTACCATTCATCGGGTATGGAAATAATTTTGTCATTACATCATTAACTATAGTTAATTACTATTTCTATTCATCATTTGTATGTCACCTCAATTAGACTGTTAAGAGCCTGTATCTCAGGGAGTGTCATGTTTTAATGCATATTATAGCTGCTCGATGAATACTTCTTAAATGAATGGACAATGGAGAGAAAAATGTAGGAGTGCAAAGCAAAACAACCACCAAAAATGATTTAGGAAGCTGATGAAAGAGATAGATGAGGAACAGAAGAAGAGGTATATCAAAATGATCAAGAACAGGAGATGTTCTTGGAACATAGGTAGAAAGACAAATACATAACTATGAAAGCAGAGTAAATAAGAAAGGAAGCTAACTACATGGAATCCTATTTTGATGAACGTGTAGATTAGGATAGGAACTAAAGTGCATTAACAAAGACTAGCCACTTCCAGTAAGAATGGAGTTTTTTAAGGTATGAGACTTTTAAAAATATAAATAGAAAAATTGTTTCAAAGTACTTTATGAGAGGGGGAAGTACTAAAATTGCTTTTCTGGCAAAGCCTATCCCTTCATCCAACAATTATCCTAAGATACTTGAGATCTCATCTCCATAAATTCAATAGGCAATTGGGGCTACTTTCTCTTTTGAGACCAGATGCAGAATCAGAAATTACAGTCATTTCCTATATTGCAGAAATTAACTGGCCAGTTGAAAGCCACCTGCACGCATTAATTCACATCATCAGAGGTTGGCATCTAGAAGGCTCAAGACCCTTCCCTGTGAGCCATATACTTCACCCTCATAGAGACCAAGCTCAGATAACCAAAGGCGAAGTCTAAGCTTGAGGTTGGCCCTGTTATGAGGTGTGGGTCTGTTTGTGGTTCCTGTTCATGTGGATATTATAAAATTTTTTTCTAATAGCATTAAACATGTAGTTATTCATAAAACAACACTGAGGCATGAATTACAGCAAATAATACCAGTTTCCTGCCCCATCACTCCCCAGAACTCTCCTGTGAAGCATAATTTTCTACAATTTTAGCCATTTCTTCAGGTTTTTACATTATGTTTTATAAAGATACCTAAAGAGAAATTTACTTAGCTAATTTAGAAATTATCCATTGACTTACTTTATAACAGTTGAAAATTTATTTTCTTATACCTCCCTACACTCTCACAATTCTTGGTTAAATCAGCAGTCAGGTCTACATGATTATGCTATGTAATTATTGTTTGTTACTAAGGAAACTAGTACATTATTGTTAGTCTTAGCATATTATTGTTAATCTTTTGATTTTGCTTTTCTGAAGTTAAGTACTCCTTCAATGTTTCATTTTTTTGAATTTTTTATTTCTAATAATATTTTCCTCAGGTATTCCCACAACTCTGTAAAATACCTATTAATAGTTTTTGCACACACTCTGATGTATCTAAAAATCTTCTGGCTCAATTCCCCTCTCAAGATTGCCCTCCCACAGCTCTCTGTTCCTTTGCTATAAACTAGACCAGTTATTCTCATGGCCTGCGACATGATTGTTCTCCTGGGGCTTCCCCTCACCATCTCTTGGAACTGGATTCTTTGTTTCCTGGATATTAGATTTCATCTTTCTTTTTCTCAGTTTTTTTCCTCATTCTGGTAGTGCAAACTTGAATAGCGTCCAGAAAAAGGATTCATAAGAAAAATTTTCTGAAGCTTTTCATATTTTACTCTAATATTTCTCATGAACATATTTGTATTGCCATAAGATATTAAGATGAAATAATTTTCAGTTTTAAAAAACATAATGCTTAGAGAAATAATCCAGTCACAAAAAGACAAATATCATATGTTTTCTCTGATATGTGGCAGTTAATATAGAATCCAATAAGAGACTATTGGAACTCATAGAAGAGTTTGGTAAATTAACAGGATATAAAATCAATACACAAAAATCAACAGCCTTTATATACACAGACAATGCCAAGGCTGAGAAAGAACTTCTAGTTCAATCCCATTCATAATACCTACAAAAAAACCCAAATACCTTTGAATGAATTTAGCCAAGGATGTCATAAGATCTCCAAAATGAGAATTACAAAGCATTAAAGAAAGAAATAGAAGAGAATACAAAAAATATGGAAAAAATCTTTCATGTTCGTGGGTTGGAAGAATCAATATCATCAAAATGTCCATACTTCCAAAGGCAATTTACAGAATCAATGTGATACCAATCAAAATACCAAGGAATTCTTCTCAGATATAGAAAAAATGATGCCGAAATTCCTGTAGAAACACAAGAGACCCTGAATAGCTAAAGCAATCTTATACAACAAAAATAAAGCCAGAGGCATCACAGTACCAGATTTCAAGACATACTACAGGGAAGTTATAATCAAAACAGCCTGGTACTGGTACAAAAGCAGATGGATAGACCAATGTAACAGAATAGAAATGCCAGAAATCAATCCGAGCATCTATAACAACTTATATTTGACAAAGGAACTAAAAAAAAAATCCCTGGAGCAAGGACAGTCCCTTCAACAAATGGTGCTGGTAAAACTGCAAGACCCCTACCTTACACCTTATACAAAAATCCACTCAAAATGGATTAAAGCCCCAAATCCATGATCCAACACCATCAAATTACTAGAGAATATTGGGGAAATCCTGCAAGACATTGGCACAGGCAAAGAGTTCCTGGAAAAGGCTCTAGAGGCACAGGCCATCAAAGCCAAAATTATCAAATGGGATTACAACAGATTGAGAAGCTTTTTTACTGCAAAAGAAACACTCAGGAAAGTGAAGAGGCAACCAACAGAATGGGAGAAAATATTTGCAAACTATACAACTGATAAAGGATTAATAGCCAGAATATATAATGACATCAAGAAACTCAACAACAACAAAACAAACATTCCAGTTAAGAAATGGGTAAAGGACTTAAACAGACATTTTTCAAAAGAAGAAATCCAAATGGCCAACAGACACAAGAAAAAATGCTCAGGATCACTAACCATCAGGGAAATGCAAATCAAAACCACAATGAGGTTTCACTTCACCCCAGTGAGGATGGCTTTCATACAGAAATCAACAAATAACAAATGCTGGCAAGGATGTGGGGAAAAAGGTGCCCTAATACACTGTTGGTGGGAATGTAAACTGGTAAAGCCACTATGGAAGACAGTATGGAGATACCACAAAAATCTGAATTTAGACCTACCATATGATCCAACCATCCCACTCCTGGAAATTTAACCCAGGAAAATGAAACCAGCATATGAAAGAGTTATTTGCACGCCATGTTCATTAAAGCTCAATTCACAACCTAAGACATGGAATGAACTCAAATGCCTGTCAACCAACAACTGGATAAAGAAATTATGGGATATGTACACCATGGAATACTATACAGTGGTGAAAAATGAAATCCAGTCATTTGCAACAAAATGGATGAATCTGGAAAATAGCATACTTAGTGGAATAAGCCAGTCCCAAAGGAACAAATACCATATGTTCTCCATGACCTATGATAATTAATAGAGCACCTAAAAGCCAATCTGTAGAAGCAAAATTGACACTTTGAGAAGCAATGACTTGAACAGTCCTTGTGTTGACTTTGAGGGACAGTTTTTTCATACTATTTGTTGAACTCTTTAATTAACATATAATTAATCATATGTGTATAAATGAAACTGAAAATAGATCTTAGCAAAAATAGAAATGGGAATAAGAGAGGGAGGAGAAAGAAGAGTGGGAATTTGGGTGGGAGAGTAGTCACACTAGGAAGAATCACCATGTTCCTCAAGTAGTAATTATGAAGTGTATGAAGTTTGTAACTGTGAAGTTGTATAGTTCTTTATCTAATACTATGGACTTACTTATAATGGTACAGTTTAAAAACTTGCCATGGGATCCCCAACCCCCTTAAGCTGGGTGGTAAAAATACAATTTAAGTGTCAAAGTGATCAAATGGATAGTTTTAAGTGTTAAAGTTACCATATAGATAGGAATAGGTGTTAAAGTGATGATATAAATAGGATTGTCTGGTAATAATAACAGATAGAATTTAAAAAGGCGTGAATGCTCCAACATGGGAAGCAGTCCATACAGCAGATTCATAGAATGACAATTGCTCTAAGTAGCACTCTGACCTCAGAATCAGCCCTTAAGGCATTATGGTCTGGCTGAAGAGTTCATGAGAGCATTTCAGGCATGGAAAGCCAAGACACTTTGCCAAAAATGTCCTACATAAAGGATCTCTGTGAGTGAGACCCCAGTGGAAAGAAGCTGCCATCAAAGAAGGAGGTACTTTTCTCTGAAGGGAAGAGATAGCTTCCACTTTGCTTATGGGCTTGTCTAAATACTGACAGAGTTTGTGGATTCAAAAGCTTCCATAGCCTAGGCAGCTCATGTCAAGAGCCTCAGTGATCACTGGCGTCATACATAAGAGTGTTAATTGTTAAATTAACAACAGGAGTCACTGTGCACTAACTTCCCATGTAGGACCTCTGTCCTCAAAGTACTATATTATGAGAGTTAATAGTAAAACTTGTTCTCAAAGATTTATTTTGTTTTAGTGTATCAAGTGGAGGATATTCCCATGTCTCAAGTTTTAGTTATGCCTAAGTGTCCAACTTCATTGTTTGTTTTCTTAGGTGCTTCCTTAATTAATGATAAAACTCATTCTCAAAAACTTATTTTCTTTTATTATATTAAATGGAGGATATTCTGATGTCTCATAAGGTACAGTTACGTCTAAGTGCTTGCAAAAGGTGTATCATTCTTGAATACTTCTTTAAAGTCAATTAACTTTCTAAAAAAAAGAAGTGAAATTAACTTTGAGACACAATGACTTTGAACAGCCCTTGTCTTGACTGTTGAGGGACAGTTTTTTTCTTTTTTTTTTGTGCAAATTGTTGAACTCTTTACTTAGTATATAGTTGGTCTTCTGTGTACAAAGTTAATTGAAAATGGATGTTAATGGAGAATGGGACTGGGAATGGAAGAAGGAGGAGGAGGAGGGTTGAGAGTGGGGTGGGAGGGTGGTTATGGGTGGGAAGAATCATTATATTCCTAAAGTTGTACTTTTGAAATGCATGAAGTTTGTATTCCTTAAATAAAAAATTTATTTGGGAAAAATAAAAATAAAATAAAAATAAAAAATCTCTAGAATCAAATACTGTTATAAAGCATTATGATCATGGATTATGAAGTGGTTTCTTAGATATACACCTAAAGCACAAGTTACTAAAGAAGAAATGCATAAATGGGCTTCATGAATTCTAAACACTTTTGTGCTTCTTAGGACAGTATAAAGAAAGTGAATGAAAACTAAAAGAATGGAAAAATATTTACAAATATATCCAATATGGGATTTATATCCAGAATATATCAAGAATTCTTACAATTCAATTATAAGGCCAAATGACTCAATTAAAAATGGCCACATAATCTGAATTGACATTTCTTCAAAGCAGATGTACAAATGGCCAGTAAGCAGATGAAAAGAAGTTCAGCATCATTAGCCATTAGGGAAATGCAAGTCAAAACCAAAATGAGATTCCACTTCACACCTACTAGAATGGCTATAATTTTAAAAAATGGGAAACAACAAATGTTAAAAAGCTGTGATGAAATTAGAAGCATTGTATATAGCTGGTGGGAAGGTAAAAATTGTTCAGCTGATGTGGTAGAAAATAGTTTAGTTTAGTGTGGGCCAGCGCCAAGCTCACTAGGCTAATCCTCCTCCTGTGGCGCCAGCACCCCGGGTTCTAGTCCCAGCTAGGGCACCAGATTCTGTCCTGGTTGCTCCTCTTCCAGTCCAGCTCTCTGCTGTGGCCCGGGAGGGCAGTGGAGGATGGCCCAAGTGCTTGGGCCCTGCACCCACACGGGAGACCAGGAGGAAGCACCTGGCTCCTGGCTTCAGATCAGCGCAATGTACCGGCCGTAGTGGCCACTTGGGGGGTGAACCAATGGAAAAAGGAAGACCTTTCTCTCTGTCTCTCTCTCTCTCACTGTCTAACTCTGCCTCTCAAAAAAAAAATAGTTCAGTGTTTCCTCAATAAATTAGACTTAGCATATGACCCAGCATTTCTACTTCTGGGTCTATACTTTAGAGAATTGAAAACACACAAGTATACAAAAGCACATGCACAAATATTCATTATTTATAATAGCCAAAATGTGGAGATAACCCAAATAAATGTCTACCAATAGAAGAATGGGTAAACAAAGTAGGGAATATCCATAACAATTGGATATTGTCTAGCCATAAAAAAGCAATGGAGTACTGATACAATCTACAACATGAATGAACATTGAAAATACCACTTTAAGTACACAAAAGCTCATATATTGCATGATGCTAAAAATATGAAATATCCAGGATAGGAAAACATGTATAACAAAAAATAGGTTAGTGATTTCAAAGAACTGGGGTCAGATAGGAATTAGAAGTAACTGTTCATAGGTTTGAGATTTCTTTTGTTGTTATGGAAATGATGGTGGTACAACTCTCCACTAAAACCTATCACAGTATGTACTTGAAATGCATGAATTTTATGGAATGTGGATTACAGTTCATTAAAAATGTCTTTTATGAACTAATAGAGGAAGATATAATTAGATGTGATAATTCAACTGTACTTCTCTCCCATCTTTAAATTCCACAAACATATTATTAAGGTAATAAGAAAGCAGTTAGCTACCTGTTCCTCTAAGACTCATTAAGAAATCACTGGGACAGCTAAATTTTCACCAAAAGGCAGAGAAAAGCTATCTAACCAGAGAAAACTTTAAAGGGATGGGAGACAAAAATAAAGTCATTTTTGAATTACAAATGCACATATACACCAACCTGAATAAATAAAACAGGAGAGGAAACAAGAGCCAAAGAGAAGGCTTAACATAACTGTGAAGATAGTTTATGCCTGGAAGAGAGGTAACTGACTTAATGGAGCTGAGAGAACATTAACCCAAGTGTCTGCAGATGGGCACAAAGAACACAAAGAAAACTGCTGGGTCTATGAGACCTGGGGTGGTTCAGAATTTGGAGGCACATGGTACAGTGGAAAACAGGAATGAAGCACAAGGTTCAACACAGGAAAGAAAGGTTAAAAGTCAGAATGCATAGAGCCCTTGGGTCTAACTCTCCAAACACACAGCCTGACAACAAACCATTTCTTCCATCCAATAGATGGGATATATTTTTGTGACAAACAAAAAGTGATCCCTGTTAGGAATTTGGAAAACATTATGCTGAGTGAAATAAGCCAACCCCAAAGGGACAAATATCATATGTTCTCCCTGATTGGTGACAACTAACCGAGCACCAAAAAGGAAACCTGTTAAAGTGAAATGAACACTATGAGAAACGGTGACTTGATCAGCCCTTGCCCTGACTGTTGATGAACAACTTAATACATTATCCCTCTTAGTTTTTTTATGTTTGTTTGTTCTACTTAATACTTTTGGTTGAATACTGTAATCAATACACAATTCTTAAGTGCTGAAACTTTACTGAAAAGTGATTGCTGGTAAATGTAAGAGTGGGAATAAGAGAGGGAACAGATGTGCAATTTGGGACATGCTCAAGCTGACTTGCCCCAAACGGTAGAGTTAGAAACATACCAGGGGAATCCAATTCAATCCCATCAAGGTGGCATGTACCAATGCCATCTCACTAGTCCCAGTGATCAATTTCTGTTCACAATTGATCATAATGATAGGACTGAGAGTCAAAGGGATCACATAAACAAACTAGTGCCTGCAAATATTAACTGATAGAATAAAAAAGGAAGAGAACGATCCAACATGGGAAGCGAGATACACAGCAGACTCATTGAATGGCAGATATCCTAAACTGCACTCTGGCCTCAGAATCAGCCCTTAAGGCATGCGGATCTGGCTGAAAAGCCCATGAGAGTATTTCAGGTATGGAAAGCCAAGACACTCTGGCAAAAAAACAAAAATGACCTAAATGAAAGATCTCCGTGAGTGAGATCCAGTGGAAAGAACAGGTCATCAAAGAAGGAGGTACCTTTCTCTGAAGGGAGGAGAGAACTTCCATTCTGACTACGACATTGCCTAAATATGATCAGAGTCAGTGAACTCAAAAGGCTTCCATAGCCTTGGCAACTCATGACAAGAGCCTAGGGTGATTACTGATGCCATAAACAAGAGTGTCAACTTGTTAAGTCAACAACAGGAGTCACTGTGCACTTACTCCTCATGTAGGATCTCTGTCCTTAATGTGCTGTACATTGTGATTTAATGCTATACCGAGTACTCAAACAGTATTTTGCACTTTGTGTTTCTATGGGGCGCAAACTATTGAAATCTTTACTTAATATATGCTAAACTGATCTTCTGTATATAAAGAGAATTGAAAATGAATCTTGATGTGAATGGAAGGGGAGAGGGAGTGGGAAAGGGGAGGGTTGCGGGTGGGAGGGACGTTATGGGGGGGAAGCCATTGTAATCCATAAGCTGTACTTTGGAAATTTATATTCATTAAATAAAAGTAAAAAAAAAAATAAAGTTTAACCACATCACACACACACACACAAAAATGGATTGATTCCTGAACACATACAATCTACCGAAGTTGAGTCAGGAAGACATAAAAAACCAAGACAGATATTGAATCAATAATAAAAACCTTCCCAACAAAGAAAAGCACAGGCTTCACTGCTGATAAAATCAATATGAGTGAGTATATCAACAGATGCAGAGAAAGACTTTGATAAAAAACAATATCCTGGGGCCAGCGCTGTGGCATAGTGGGTGTGGCCACGACCTGCATGTGGGTGCCAGTTTGGATCCCAGCTGCTCCACTTCCGATCCAGCTCTCTGCTGTGGCCTGGGAAAGCAGAGAAGGATGGCTCAAGTCCTTGGGCCTCTGCAGCCACGTGGGAGACCTGGAGGAGGCTCCTGGATCCTGGCTTCAGATTGGCACAGCTCCAGCCGTTTCAGCCATCTGGGGGTAGGATGGAAGACCTCTATCTCTCTCTCTGCCTCTGTCTCTCTATAACTCTGCCTTTCAGGTAGATAAATAAATCTTTTTAAAAAACAATATCTTTTCATGATAAAAAACCTTAAGCAAGTTGGGTATAGAAGTAACATTCTTCAACACAATCAAGCAATATATGAAAAACCCACAGCCAGAGTCATATTGAACAGGGAAAAGTTGGAAGCATTTTCACTAAGATCCAAAACCAGACAAGGATGCCCACTATCACCATTTCTGTTTGATATAGTCCTGGAAGATTTGCCAGAGCCATCAGGCAAGAAAAAGAAATCAAAGAGATACAAATTGGAAAGGGCTAACTCAAATTATACTTCTGTGGAACTGTGGTCATTATACTTTTTACTTGCTGAGTGTTATAGTTAGTGGGGCATTAAATCTGTGATTATATAATAGACTGAAATTATGTTTTTATAAAAATGTTTAAAAAGAAAGGAAGGAAGGAGAGGAATTTAGGGAGAGAGAGAAGAAAAGAACAAAGTATTATTGTCCTCTTAGAATTTTACCTATGAAATCTGTTACTTTATATTAATAAAATTTTAGAAGTACATGTAAATAGAAAAAAGAAAACAATCTAAAATCAGATTTTTGGCAAGAGACTTGTATTCCAAATATATTAAGAGTACTTACAGTTCAGTAATAAAAATAAAATTCAATTTAACAAATGGGCAATGAATTTCATTAGATATTTTCCCAAAAGAAGATAGATATACAAATGTCCAATAGACACATGAAAAGATGCTCAACATTATTATTTTCTATGGAAATGTAAATAAAACCTCCTACAAGATAACTCTTTATAGTTATGTCTATAATCAAAAGAGAGAAAATGGCAAGTGTTGGTGAGAATGTAGATAAGTTTGAACCCTCATGCACTACTGTTGGGAATATAACATGGTGCAGCTGCTTTGTAAACTAGTCTGACAGTTCCTCAAAATGTTAAATACAGACTTACTATGTTATCCAGAAATTCCACTCAAGATAATTCAAAACATATTGTGAAGGATAGGTATTTGACCTAGTGGTTAAGATGCTGGTTAGGATTCCTGCATCTCACATTTGAGTGTAGGAGTTCTGTACCCACCTCCAGCTCCTGATTCCAACTTCCTGCCAATGTAGACCCTGAGAGCAGAGAAAGCTCAAGTAACTGGTTCCTTGCCACATACATGGGAGACCTAGGCTGAGTTCCTAGCTCTCGCTTTGGCCCCATTCAGGTGCCCTTGTGGGCATATGAGGAATGAACCAGTGGATGGAATATCTCTCTCTTTGTCTCTCAAGTAAGTAAAAAATAAATAAGAAAATATATTGAAACAAAATTTGTATACAAATATTCATTGTGATATTTTTCGTAATAATCAAAATTGAAAACACTCAAATGTCCATCAACTGATGAAAGGATAAACAAAGTAGAACACTGTGGTATATTTTTCAGCCATACAAAGGAATTAAAAATTGATATATGATATAAAATGATAAAACTTTGAAAATATTATGCTAAATGAGAAAAGCTATATACAAACTATCATATATATTATAGAATTACATTTATATGAAATGTCTAGAATAAGTAAATTCATAGAGACAGAATGCAGATTAGTCAATGCTAGGGGCTAGGGAATGGAGGAGTGAAAGTATGGTAAGTGATAGCTAATGAGTACAAGAATACTTTTTAGATGATGAAAATGTTCTGGAATAAGATAGTAGTAATCATTGTACAACTTTGTGATATACTAAAATTCATTGAATTATACACTAAAATGTTTTAAAATAAACTTTAAAAATCAATTGTGGGAGGTGGGGGAGGGGCCAGGATGGCGGTATAGCAACAGGATGTATTAAGTCACACAGGGCAAAATAGATAGTTAATAAGGAAAGGTGATATAAACTGGTGACAGAGCCATAAGAATTTCACACACAGAATGCAGGAGTCCAAGAGAGACTGAGCAGGTCCATGCTGAGGGAGCAAAAAGTGGTGGAGGCATGGCAGAGAAGCTGAAGGGGGAGACTGGCGTCACTCTCCCCCACTCTCCCACCCTCCCCCTTCAGACAAGGTGAGACATGAGGTCCTGAGTCTGCAGAGCTGCAGAGAGCAGTGGGTGGGGGAGCCTGGCAAACTGTGTTTGACATTCCAAGCGGGAAGAATAAGGGAACAGAGAGGTTGGGCACATCTCTGTCCATCTATGTCTCCCCCCCCATCCCAACCAGACCTGTAGCTGCCTGGGAGAAGCCATATTGTTTGCTTACGTCTTCGAATGTAAGCAGGAGGCTACTGCATTTGTCTTCTGTGCACACACCCACCATTTGGGGGGGGCACTTCACAACACTCCCCACTGGGGAACAAGGATCACAACATTTCAGAGTTTCATGCACCAGTGAGACACGAGCCCAGCCCTGGTAGGTGGGGCTTAGTGCATTAGAGCTCTTGTACCTGACCCCATCAAGATCCAGAAGTGAGCAGTACTCCCAGAGGTGGGGCTTCGTGCTTCCACCTGCAATGCACAGACATGTAGCAGCTCACAGCAGAGGGAAATCTCAGAACAAAATCAACACCCTTTCATGATGAAAACTCTAAGCAAATTGGGTTTAGAGGGAACATTCCTCAACACAATCAAGGCAATTTATGACACACACACAGACAGCATCCTATTGAATGGGGAAAAGTTGGAAGCATTCCCAATGAGATCCAGAACCAAAGATGCCCACTCTCACCACTGCTATTCAATATAGTCCTGGAAGTTTTAGCCAGAGCCATTAGGCAAGAAAAAGAAGTCAAAAGGATTAAAATCAGTAAAGATGAAGTCAAACTATCCCTATTTGCAAATGATAGAATTCTATATATAGGGGATCCAAAAGACTCCACTAAGAGACTACTGGAACTCATTGAAGAGTTTGGTAAAATAGCAGGATATAAAATCAACACAGAAACAACAGCCTTTGTATACACAGACAATGCCACGGCTGAGAAAGGACTTCGAAGATAAATCCCATTCATAATATAGCTACAAAAAAAACCCAGATACCTTGGAATAAATTTAACCAAGGATGTCAAAGATCTCTACGACAAGAATTATAAAACATTAAAGAAAGAAATAGAAGACACAAAAAAATGGAAAAAACTTCCATGTTCATGGATTGGAAGAATCAATATCATCAAAATGTCCATTCTTAGGTACCTTTCTCTGAAGGGAGGAGAACTTCCACTTTGACTATGACCTTGTCATGACTATGATCAAGGCCTCCATAGCCTTGGCAACTTATGACAAGAGCCTTGGTGATTACTGACGCCATAAACAAGAGTGTCAATTTGTTAAGTCAACAACAGGAGTCACTGTGCACTTACTCCTCATGTAGGATCTCTGTCCTTAATGTGCTGTACATTGTGATTTAATGCTGTAACTAGTACTCAAACAGTATTTTACACTTTGTGTTTCTGTGTGGGTGCAAACTGTTGAAAGCTTTACTGAATATGTACTAAATTGATCTTCTGTATATAAAGAGAATTGAAAATGAATCTTGATGTGAATGGAAGGGGAGAGGGAGTGGGAAAGGGGAGGGTTGCGGGTGGGAGGGAAGTTATGGGGGCGGAAAAGCCATTGTAATCCATAAGCTGTACTTTGGAAATTTATATTCATTAAATAAAAGTTAAAAAAAAAGTCCATTCTTACAGATTCAATGTAAAACCAATCAAAATACCAAAGAAATACTTCTCAGATCTAGAAAAAATGATGCTGAAATTCATTTGGAAACACAGGAGACCTCGAATAGCTAAAGCAATATTATACAACAAAAACAAAGCTGGAGGCATCACAGTACCAGATTTCAAGATATACTACAAGGCAGTTATAATCAAAACAGCCTGGTACTGGTACAAAAGATGATGGACAGATCAGTGAAACAGAATAGAAATACCATGGCCAGCACCACAGCTCACTAGGCTAATCCACCGCCTGTGGTGCCGGCACACCGGGTTCTAGTCCTGGTCGTGGCGCCGGATTCTGTCCCGGTTGCTCCTCTTCTAGTCCAGCTCTCTGCTCTGGCCCGGGAGTGCAGTGGAGGATGGCCCAGGTCCTTGGGCCCTGTTCCCGCATGGGAGACCAGAAGCACCTGGCTCCTGGCTTCAGATCAGTGTGGCATACTGGCCACAGCGGCCATTGGCGGGTGAACCAACGGAAAATGAAGAACTTTCTCTCTGTTTCTCTCTCTCTCTCACTGTCCACTCGGCCTGTCAAAAAAAAAAAAAAAAAAAAAAAAAAAAAAAAAAAAAAAAAAGAAACACCAGAAATCAATCCAAGCATCTACAACCAATGTATATTCGACCAAGGAGCTAAAACCATTCCCTGGAGCAAGGACAGTCTATTCAACAAATGTTTCTGGGAAAACTGGATTTCCACATGCAGAAGTATGAAGCAAGACCCCTACCTGGGGCTGGCGCTGTGGTGCATTAGGTTAATCCTCCGCCTGTGGTGCCAGCATCCCATATGGGTGTCGGTTCTAGCCCCAGCTGCTCCTCTTCCAATCTAGCTCTCTGCTATGGCTTGGGAAAGCAGTAGAAGATGGCCCAAGTCCTTGGGCCCCTGCACCCACATGGGAGACTGGGAAGAAGCACCTGGCTCCTGGCTTCAGCTTGGCCCAGCTCTGGCCGTTGAGGTCATTTGGAGAGTGAACCAATGGAAGAAAGACCTTTCTCTCTGTCTCTTCCTTTCACTGTCTGTAACTCTACCTCTCAAATAAATAAATAATAATAATAAAAGACCCCTACCTTACATCTTACACAAAAATCCATTCAAAATGGATTAAAGACCTAAATCTATGACTTGATACCATCAAATTACTAGAGAGCATTGGGGAAACGCTGTAAGACGTTGGGACAGGCAATGAGTTCCTGGAAAAGACACCAGAGGCACAGGCAATCAAAACCTGCTTATATCTACACAAATGTTTGAAAACTGCATGATACCTATGGATTAATTTGAGAGGAAGGGACATCATTACTGTATTGAGTTGTCCAATCCATGAGCTGTTATGTTACTATTTCTGTAGGTCTTTGATTTCATTCACTTATGTTTTAAAATTTTCACCCTAAAGATCCTGTTATTACTCTTAGATTTATATCTAGATATTTCAATTTCATTTCCATGTGTTTGCTGCTAACATACAGGAATATACAGCACACTTTTGTGTGCTGATCTTGCACACAATAACATTGCTGACCTTGCTTAGTAGTTCTAGAACTCTGTTGTAGATTCCTTGCTTATATTATCTGAAAACATTGACAGTTTTATTTCTTCCTTTCCAATATACCTATTAGTTCTTTTTCTTGCCTTGCCTTACTGGGGTTGCTAGGGCTTTTACTATCATGAATAATGAAGATGGGGAGAGCAGAGATCGTGGCCTTGCTCTCAATATTACGGAAAAACCATTCAGTATTTCACCATTATTAAGTATGATGATAGTTAGAATATTTTTATGCACACCCTTTAACAAATTAAGACCTCTGTCCTCTATATCTAATTTTCTCAGACTTTTAATCATGAATGAGTGTTTAATTTTTCAAATGAACTTTCTGTATAGATTGACTTGATGACCATGTAATTTTTCTCTTATATCCTACTGATATTGGGGATTACTTTGATTTCCTAATACTGAACCAGCCTTGCATTCTTGGAATAAATCCCATTTAATCATAGTTTATAATTCCTTTTTATATGTTCTGTTGTTAGGTTTGCCAGCATTTTTTAAAGAGATTTTGCATCTAAGATAATGACATACGCTGTATCACAGTTTTCCATTTTTTTTTTTGTGCTGCTTCTGATTTTGTTATTAGGGCAATATTGGCTTCATACAATGATCTGGCAACTGTAATACTCTCTTCTATTTTTGGGAAGAGACTGTAGAAAACCAGTTATAATTTTTCTCATGTTTGTCAGAATTCTCCAGTTAAAGGATTAAGGTCTAAAGATTTCTTTATGAAACCTTTTAAATTATCGATTCAATTCAATAATTGTAGGATTATCTATACTATTTCCTTGAAATTCTTGAGTTTTGATAGCTTTGCTTTTCAAGTAATCAGTTCATTTGATCTAATTTTTAAAATTTAAATGAGTAGAGTCTTTCATTATATTGCCTTAGTATCCTTTACTAGGTGAAGGATATGTGAAAATATCCTGCTTCATTCTTGATATTAGTAATTTGTATCATCTCTTTTTATCTTTTTAGTTTTTCTAGAGGCTTATCAATTTCATTAATACTTAAAAAGAACCAGCTATTTTTTCATTGATTTTCTCTATCATTTTCCTGTTTTCAATTTCATTTATTTCTGCCCTTTATTATTTCCTTTCTTCTGCCTGCCTTCAGTTTATTTTGCTCTTCTTTATTTATTTCAGATCATAACTTACACAACTGATTTGAGATCCTTGATTTTTTTTCTATTTTAAATATTTGGAGGTATGAACTATGCTCTCAGCAACAACTATCTAGTTCTGCTCATCTTTTTGTTCTTACTGATATTGTGGTATGAGATTCCTACTTTAATGGCGCCCTCTTCTGCCAGCATAGCAAAGTCTAAATTTTCAGTAAATTTGTGATTTTCTTTTGGTGATAGAGGAGCATTCACGTATTCTCTGATTTTGTGGTTCTCTTTGTATTATTGGAAAAAAAATTTGCCCTTTAGCTATTTTCCCCATTCAGTATGCAATTGCCACAGGGCTCTCATCCATTTCTTTTTATCTTTTCTCTCTCTCAAGAACTGTTTTGAAGACTGCCCCTTCAAATCACACACGCATGTAGGTCTCTTCTCCCTAAGCACTGATCCCCCTAGATACTTTTTAAATTTGGGGGGTGAACTTAGTTTTTCTTGTGGTAGTTCTACATATTTTTGCCGTCTAGTTATCTTCTATACTCTTCCAGTTTCCACTCAGGTTTTAACTCTGCTATGCTTACCACAAAGCCTTATAGCAGGGCATGCAGAAGGAGTAGGCAGCATGAGGGAGATATAATTTGTTGTTACTTCTCCTTTTACTCAGAGTTATTCTGAAGTTTTGTTTGCTTTATCTTCAAGTTATAATGAGAACAAGATTTTGTGCACTTTTATTTCTCCTTCTTGTTATTTTATCTTGCTTTGGTTAAGATCAATGAAATTGGAAATTAGGTGGCTGCCATTATTTTCAGCTACCCAGAAGTTCCTTATTATACAGAATTCTAAAAATAGATATTACTGCTGCAGTTTAGTCTAGCAGTTAACAATTGTTTCCTGGCACAAATATGTTTTAATTTATGGTAAAAATTTGTAACATGCTTAACAAGTTATTGGAAATAATGTATAATTTCCCCATGTCTAAACTAATATTTCTCTATTTTTTAACTTTAACATTTTCTAAATATATTTTATTTAAAAGAGAGGGAGAGATAGAATCTTCTTACTAGTTCACTCTCCAAATGCCCACAACAGTGGTGACTGGACCAGGCCAAAGCCAGGAGACAGGAACTCAATGTGGGTCCCTCAAATGAGCATCAGGGGCCCAAGTATTTGAGCTATTAATATCTGATGCCACCCAGGGCATACATTGGCAAGAACCTGGATCAGAAGCAGAACTGGAACACTGACATGGATGCTGACATCCCAAGTGGTAACTTAACCACTGCACCAAACATCTGCCTCCCATTTATTTATCTATTTATTTAAGAGGCAGAGACTGGGGGCCTGCGCTGTGATGTAGTGGGTAAAACTGCCGTCTGTAGTGCTGGCATCCCATATGGGCAACTGTTTCTGTCCCTGCTGCTCCTCTTCTGATCCAGCTTTCTGCTGTGGCCTGGGAAAACAGTAGAAGATGGCCCAAGTCCTTGGGCCCCCGCACCCGTGTGGGAGACCCAGAAGAAGATCCTGGATCCTAGCTTTGATGGGCCCAGCTCCGGCCATTGGAGCCCTTCGGGGAGGGAGTCAGCAGATGGAAGATCTTTCTCTCTCTCTCTCTCTCTCTTTCTCTCTCTCTCTTTTTCTCTCACTCACTCTCTCTCTGCCTCTGCCTTTCAAATAAATAATAAATAAATCTTAACAAAAGAGAGGCAGAGGGAAGAGAGAGAGAGAGAGACAGACGGACAGACAGTATGAGAGAGAGGTCCCATCTGCTGGTTTACTCTCCATATGCCCACATATATATGCCAGCTTGGGCTGGCAGGGACAGAAGCTGGGAACCAGGAACCAAGTCCAGATCTCCACGTGGGTGGCAGGAACACAATTACTTTAGCCATCACCACTCCTTCCCAGGGTCTGTGCTGGCAGGAAGTTGAAGCCCGGAACCAATACTAAGAGTTAAACCAAGGCATTGTGATGTGGGATGCAGGTGTTTTAACTGCTAGGGTAAGCACTCATTTTTCCATTTTATCCTGCTTCTAGTCTCAATGTTTTGCTTTAGAGATAAATCCTTCATTCCCCAACCACCACCAGTAAATATGAAACACCAAGTACCTAGTACGTAAGTTATTTTAGTTGTTATCTCCAGGATCAAACGAAATAAATACCTCTGTTCTGAAGTAATTAAAATATTTCAAGTATAAACTTCAGTGTACTACTTGTCATTCTAATTAAGAGAATTTGGTTTAAGTAAAAGAGACAAAATGTCCAAGAGTTAGAAGTTTCATCGTTTCATCTATTTACACCCCAACCATACATCCTCCTTGTTCATCTCTAGAGATTTTACTTGCTAGAACTATGATAGAGAAAAACAGGTTTTTATTTATGATTTATATTTTTAGATATGTCTGTTTTAAGATACTATGCTGGAACCAGCGCTGTGGTTCACTTGATTAATCCTCCGCCTTGTGGCGCCGGCATCCCATATGGGCGCCAGATTCTATCCTGGTTGCTCTTCTTTCAGTCCAGCTCTCTGCTGTGGCCCAGGAAGGCAGTGGAGGATGGCCCAGGTGCTTGGGCCCCTGCACCTGCATAGAAGACCAGGAAGAAGCACCTGGCTCCTGGCTTCAGATCGACGCAGCACCGGCTGTAGCGACCATTTGGGGGGTGAACCAATGGAAGGAAGACCTTTCTCTCTGTCTCTCTTTCTCACTATCTAACTCTATCTGTCAAATAAATTTTAAAAATTTAAAAAAGATACTATGCTTTGAAATACATGTTCACTAATAAGATGATTAAATTTTGGATTGATTGATTTGAAAGGCAGAAAGGTAGAGGTAGAGACAGAGAGAGAAATATCTTCCAACTACTGATTTACTCCCCAAATGCCAGCAATAGCTGAAGTTGAGCCAGGCTGAAGCCAGGATCTTGGAATTCAATCTGGGTCTCCCACATGGGTGGCAGAGACCCATATATTTGAGCCATGCTGCCTCTGAGGGTGCACATTAATAGGAAGCTGGATGGGAAGCAGAGCCAGAACTCAAACCAGGCACTCCAACATGAAATTCGATTGCTCCAAGTGGTATCTAAATCATTGTGCCACATGCCTGCCTCTCCCTAATAAAATTTTGAATTAAAGTTTAGTGGCCACATTATCCCATGCATCTTTTTCAGAATGTATGACATTGAAGTCAATATAGGCAACTGGTTAAAGGACATGATTCTCAGAGCCAGAGTGCCTGTATGAAAATTCTGCCATTGTCTAGATGTGTGACCAAGTTACTGAACATCTCTATATGTCTACTTTCTCTTCTAGAGAGACATGACTGTACCTACTTCATAAAGTAGTTGTGAGTTATATATGTAAAGCACTTAGAACAGAGCATAACACATAGAAAATCTATGTAAGTGTCACAATATTGATTGTATAAGACACTTTAAAAAGTTTGTGAAAATGTATTAGAGGATAAGTTTGTTTTGGTGCAAAATTTTTTAAATGCATGCAAATTTTTTATGATCACATTTTTAATGAACTTTTTGAAGACTACTTGTATGAATGGATTTCAATTTTTTTCACCAAAATAAACATTTTAATACTGTTTTCTAGATCTTTTTGAAGTACCCTCGTATAACTTAGTTTTAGCAGTATCTTTAAGTGTTAATGTAGTTACCTATTGCTGTATAATAAATTGCTACAATTTCACAGCCTAAAATAACATCTATTTATTATCTCACTGTTTATGTAGGTCAGGAATTTGGGCACCATATAACTGGGTGCTCTGCCTCAGGGTTTCTCACAGGCTACAAACATGTTATTCACCAGGGTTCAGTTCTGTTCCAAAGGTTGGCTGTGGAAATATATATGCTTCAAAGCTCATGTGGTTTTTGGCAAGATTCAGTTCCATGTGGTCTGTCAAACCAAGGGCTTCAGTTTTATCTGGCTATAGGCTGGAGGATACCCTAATATCCTTACCACAGTGATTTCCTTAACATGGCAACTTCCTTCATCAATGCCAAGAAACTACAGTTCTCTAGAAAGACGGAGTTCACCATCTCTTGTAACCTAATCATAGAAATGATATCTCATCACGTATGCCATATCCTACTAGTTAGAAATTAGTAAGTCAGCCAACACTGTGACTACTTAGACACAGGAATCACTGGAGGTTACAAAAATTTTGTTTACCACAACATCTTTTTATTTAAGATTTATTTATTTGAAAGGCAGAGCAATAGGGAGAGAAGGAGAGAGAGGGAGAATATGAATGAGAATTTTCCATTCGTTTACTATAAAAATGCTCGCCACAGCCAAGGCTGAGCCAGGTACAAGCCAAGAGCCAGGGACTCCATCCAAGTCTCCTATGGGAGTGGCAAGGATCCAAGTATTTGGGCTATATTCTGCTGTTTTCCTGGTGTACATTACTAGGGAGCTATATGCAGCAGAGGAGCCAAAAGAGAACTAGGCACTCTGATACAGGAAGCCAACATTGCAAGCAATGGCTTAACTCACTTCACCATAACACCAGCCCCCACTACAATGTCTTAAAAAGAAATTTCAATAATACAACGATGTTTAAGAAAGTTGATATTATTGAAGAAGAAACAGATGCTCAGAAGGGTTAATGAAATCCAGCTCTAAGTACCTAGTCACCTTGCCCAGGTTAATCAACCTTTCTGAGCCTTAGTTTCTTCATCTATAAACACAGAATAAACATAGGGCCTTTGTAGGATGAGATGTGAATATCTATTATGCTATGAACTTAATGAATGATTAATAAATGTTAGTTTATATTATTCCCAAACTAACACAATAGTTACTTACTTTAACCAGCTAGTATATTTCAAATAGTTTTAAACAGGTTAACAAATTGAGTTTGAGAAAGATGAACATAAACAAGAGACCACAGAAAAATTATTTCCCTCTATTAATTCTGACCATTTGAAGTATCACTTCTATATAAATTCTTTTCTATGTTTTTGTGCTTTTGAGATGTTCCAATGCTCAGAACTACAGAGTATTAGTGACAATTAGTACTCAACTCCACACACCAGCTATATCTCACATTGAATCTAACCAGACATCTGCTATATGTGTGTAAATTAAGACTTTTAACTGCAGAATTGGTATATATTGATTAAATGTGCAGCTGTTGAGACCCATCTATGGGTAGCCCTTTGTTGACCACTGGGAACACAGTCTCTTATCTGAAGGAACTCACAGTCTTTATGGAGAGAGAGGTAAACATAAGGTAACAGTAATGGGTGACACACACTGTGGGAACACAGAGGAATGGGCTCAACCAAGGATATTCTCTTCAGGGGATATAAGAGGTAAAATAGAGATGTTCTTTAATCTCAGCCTCACAGTTCAGTAGGGAAGAAAAATTCACAAAAAGCTAATGAGAATACCAAAACCTAGCTGAGAGTCTATACTTAAGTGAAACTTTTCAAATGGTTGAAAAGCTAATGAGAACACTGCCTATGGTGAAATGCTGCCAGAGCACAGAACAGTAAGTTCTGACTGGGCTGGAAGGAGATCAGAGAAGAGTTCACAGAAGAGATAACTGAGAAAGACTTAAGAGATGGGAAATTGATTGGTGTTCAGTCTTATTCAACTTTTCTCCATTGTAACTTACAGCATTAGATGCTTTTTTCTATTATAGAATTATTTTATTTTTTTGTTAATCATCCTTCATTATCTATGTGACTCATCTAACCGGAATTTGGAATCTGAGAACTAACTTCCAGCATTAAACCGTGGCTGTTCCCCAATTTAGGCATTATCTTTTCACTGGCTGTCCCTATATTGCCCAAATAATGGTAATATTATCACATGAATTACAATAATAGCCTGCACTTGTATGGTTTCTGGTTTAAGAACTGCATTTTATAGATGTCATGCATACAAACTAATTATACTACAACCATGTAGAAAGTAGAGAAAATGATAAGATAACCACCTATATCACAGCACTGAACTAACCAGATATTACTGTTTTGCCTCATTCATTTTGGCTGTCTTTCTCTAAGACATATTGTGTTGGAAATAGAGCAAACCCACATACCATGATTTCTTTATCTCCTTTTGGGTAGTGACCATCCTCTATTTGCCATACATCACTTTTTTTACTTTTAAAAGCTATGAATATTCTTTTTTTAAAAAAAGATTCATTTATTTATTTGAAAGGTAGGGAGTTACAGAGAGGCAGAGGCAGAGAGAATTTTCCATCTGCTTGTTTGCTCCCCAAATGGCCACAACAGCTGGAGCTAGGCTGACCGGAGCCCCAAGGCTGGAGCTTCTTCTGGGTCTTCTACATGGGTGCAGGAGCCCAAGGATTTGGGTCATCCTCTACTGCTTTCCCAGGCCATAGCAGAGAGTTGTATTTGAAGTGGAGCAGCCACGATTCAAACCGGTACTCAAATAGGATGCCAGCACTACAGGCGGCAGCTTTACTCGCCACAGCCCATCCCAAAAGCTATGAATACTCTTTCACATATTCTTAAACCTTTAACCTTTAACCTTTTGTACCTCATTTCCATGTAATATCCTTTTAAAAATGTATCTGTGTTAATATTGCTCTACTTGATGCAGTTCATTCATTTGAAAAGTTATATAGCATTCCACTGTACAACTAAATCAAAGCTCATTTGCCATTCACCAATTGAAAGACGAGGTTGTTTGTATTTTGTAAGATTGTTTTATATTTTTCTATATAAAGAGTACTAGAGATGGGCCGGCGCCGCGGCTCACTAGGCTAATCCTCCACCTTGCGGCACCGGCACACCAAATTCTAGTCCCGGTCGGGGCGCCGGATTCTGTCCCGGTTGCCCCTCTTCCAGGACAGCTCTCTGCTGTGGCCAGGGAGTGCAGTGGAGGATGGCCCAAGTCCTTGGGCCTTGCACCCCATGGGAGACCAGGATAACTACCTGGCTCCTGCCATTGGATCAGTGCGGTGCGCCGGCCGCAACATGCCGGCCACAGTGGCCATTGGAGGGTGAACCAACGGCAAAAGGAAGACCTTTCTCTCTGTCTCTCTCTCTCACTGTCCACTCTGCCTGTCAAAAAAAAAAAAAAAAGAGAGAGAGTACTAGAGAACAGCTCTTATACATATCCCTCAGTAACTATTTCTGAGCACTTGCTAGACAGACAATTAGGAATTGAATTGTTAGGCCATAGGGTATATGCATTTTCAAATTTGCTATATTTGCCAGATTATTCTACAAAGTACTTACTTTGTTCTAAGCTCTTTGTATGTATTAACTTGTTGTATCCTTACGACAACTATAGGAGACAAATCCTGCTATCCTCCATCTTACAGATGTGGAAAAAGAAGTTATGAGAAATTAAGTGTCTTGCCCAAGGTCACATAGCTTTAGCAAGCAATAGAGTTTATATTTGAATATGTAGCAAGAGCCTGATTCCAACAACCATGCTTTTAACCACTATACTCTTCTGTCTCTTATTCCATTTCATTTTTTTTAAAGATTTATTTTATTTATTTGAAAGACAGAGTTACTGAGAGAGGTGGAGACAGAGAGAGAGTCTTCCATCCGCTGGGTAACTCCCCAGATGGCTGCAACGGCCAGAGCTGCACTGATCCAAAGCCAGGAGCCAGGAGCTTCTTCTGGGTCTCCCATGTGAGTGCAGGGGCCCAAGGACTTGGGCCATCTCTACTGTTTCCCCAGTCCACAGCAGAGAGCTGTATTGGAAGAGGAGCAGCTGGGACTAGAACCTGCGCCCATATGGGAAGCTGGCGCTTCGGGCCAGGGCTTTAACCCGCTGCACCACAGCACCAGCCCCATTCATTATGTTTTAATTTATGTATATTTTTGGATTACAAATGAGGCTAAACACTTTTTATATATTTTTGTGGGGGGAGCAGGAACATTATGTACTATGGAAATAGTGTGTACTATAGAAAAAAGAAAGCCAGAGTTCTATCCTCCAAGACAATGAGTTGTCAAAGAAACAGTCTGGCCCATGACCTGTACGACAGCATAAGTTTTAAAAGACCACAGCAATTTAAGGACTTATTTGAAGGAGAAACTTCTTTTTAAAAACAGCTTTGCTTGTTATTAAATAAATATACACACGTTATTTAATGAGACAGATCCATAAGACATGTTAAGAAAACAATTGTTCTTCCCCCATTCTGTTTCTCAGATATAACTACTTTCAGTTCTTCTAGCTGTTTTGTTTTGTTTTTGTTTTGCTATTTACCTCTATATCTCCAAATACAATACTTCCATGAGTAGGCTTGGGTTAACTGCTTTGAACATTTTTAAAATTGACTTGTGCTATGGAAAATAGGGTTTAGTCTCTCTCTCTCTCCTTCTCCCTCTCCCTCTTCCTCTTCCTCTAATTCTCCCCTCCTTTTCTCTCTCTCTCTCTCTCACACACACACACACACACACATACACATCAGGATTCACCCACATCCTCCTAATATCATATTTATAGATCAATATACAATGTTTACATTATGATTATACACATACAATTGTCAACTGAGTCATACAATATATTATTATTAGTTTCTATCTCCTTTACATTTTTTCCCTAGCATTTTTAAAACTTGTTTGATTTTCTGTGTCCATACCTCCACATCAACTCAAAGTCTCCTCCTAGCAATCAATCTTTTTGAAGAAATCTTCCCAGGCCTTCAGGATGACTCCAGATTGCACTGATTACCCTAGGTTCTAGCATGCTGAAAAACTCTGATCTTAAGATTTTTGGGAGGGGATGACATGGTTGCACAGGGGTTAAGATCCCGTATGAGTGCTGGTTCGAATCCTGACTAATCCACTTCCAATCCAGCTCCCTGCTAATGTGCCTGGGAAAGCAGCAGAAGATGGTCCAAGTGCTTGGGCCCCTGCTATCCACATGGGAGAATTAGATGGAGTTTCAGGCTCTAGTCTCCTGGCTTCACTCTGGCCATTGTGGCCATTTGGGGAGTGAACCAGCTGATGGAATATCTCTCTTTCTCTCTCACTCTCGCTCTCTCTTGCTCTCTAACTCTGTCTTTCAAATAAATTAATAAATCTTTTTTAAAAAGAAAAAATTTTTAAAAATATATGTATTTGGGCTGGCACTGTGGTGTAGTGGACTAAGCTTCTGCCTGCAACGCTGGAATCCCATATGGGCACTGGTTCAAGTCCTGAATGCTCCACTTCTGACCCAGCTTTCTGCTATGCCCTGGGAAAGCAGGAAGATGGCTCAAGTCCTTGGGCCCCTGCACCCATGTGGGAAACCTGGAAGAAGCTCCTGGCTCCTGGCTTGGATCAGCGCAGCTCTGGCCATTGTGGTCATTTGGAGAATGAATCAGTGGATGGAAGACCCCCCCACCCCCGCCTCTCTTCCTCTCTGTAACTGCCTTTCAATAAATAAATAAATCTTTAAAAAAGAAAAAATATATATATTCATCATCATCATAGGCAATACCTTTGCATCTTTCTTATGTTGGATTTTCTGTTGTTTGAATACAGTATCTTCCACTTTTTTTGTGTGTATGCCCCAATTTGGCTGCAGTCATCCTCCCTATATCTTTCTAAGAAAGAGTATTCGTATATTGCATTTTAAAAAATGACCACAGAAATATATCCTGTCCTACACGTTCTTCCAGAATTTTTCTACTTCTTCATGTAGAGGTGGACTCTATTTATAATTTCTTCTCTTTCACCCTGGACAGATAATGAGGAATACCTTGACTAACAAAGTATACAATTTCAATACAACTTTCACCTGGTTTTATCTCAGAATGCACATCCTTTTAATCAAGCAATCATTCTGTAAGGAATTGCAAGCCACATGTAGAGGCATATGTGGAGAGAACCAAGACTCTAGCTACAAATCATGTCTAAACTCCCAGCCAAGAATCAATATCAACTGCCAGACATGAGTCAGTCATCTTGGAAGTGCAACTTCCAGGCTTCAGTTGAACCACATAATCTGACACCACTTGGAGTAAAATTCAAGTATTCTCCATTTAGGCCTACTCAAATTTCAGAGTCATGAACAAAATAGTTATTGCTGTTTTAAGCAACTATATTTTATCATGGTTTCTATGTGAATTGAACATGGTTTTTATGTGAATTAACTTCTAAATAATACATTTATTCTACCATAACATTTAAAATAAACAGTTTGGCTAAGTATAAAAAGTGTAAGATTAAATTTATTATTCAGAAAGAATACATTAATTCATTGTTCCAGTATCTTCTGGTATCTAGTGTGGATACAGAAAAATCAATGCAATTCACACTCCCATTCCTTAATGTATGGCCTTTATTTTTTTTCTCTGAAGAAGAATATAGGTTGATCTATTTATCACAAAAATTCTGAAATTTCAAATGATATGAATATGTATACATGCATTATTTGTGACAGACACTCATTGGGTTATTTTAATCTAAATGAAGTCTCAAATTCTTCTATTTGGGGCAAACTGGATATATTGAAAATTTCACATTTGCTGGCTTTTCTTTTTCTGAAATCTATTATTTACATGTCAACCTGTGTAGGTTGATCCTCAAAGTTAATATATTTCCTCCTATTCTCTTATTCTACATTATAGGTGATTTCTTCAGTTTGTATTTCAATATTCAATATTTCACTATTCAATTTTTGAAACTGAAGTATTCACAATTTTCATTGTACAGCTAGATGAACTTTTACATATATATATACCATATGTAACTACCGCACCTATCAAGACACAGAATATTTCCATCACTCTAGAATAGTCCCATCACTCTACAACATTCCTTCATACCCCTTTTCCAGATAATATCCAACCCAAAGGTAAACATTGTTCTGCTATTTAGTCCCATGTTGTAGTTTTGATGTTTCTTGAACTTCATAAAAATACAATTATACATCTTGGTTCTTTTGTTCAAAACAATATCTTTGAGATTTAAACAATATAGTTGAATGAGTTTTTAAAATGACATTTACGTTTTGCTGTTATATTTTTAGTTTAAGAGCTAGTTGTTCTATAATTACATTAGCAAACTATCCTATCTGTTTTATGAAAGTAATTATCTTCCCTCATATTTCTAAAATAATAATAACTTAGTAACACTTTATTGAGGTATAGTTAATAGAAAATAAAGCACACATATTTAAAGTGTACAGATTGGGGGTACATGTTTGGTCTAATGGTTAAGCCATTTGTTGTGATGTACACACCGCATTCAAAGTGTCTGGATTTGAGTCCTGGCTCTGCTCCTGATTTCAGCTTCCTGCACATGTGCACCCTGGTAGGCAGCAGACTAAAATGGTTGGGTCCTTGCCACTCATGTGGGAGACCTAGATTGAGTTCCTGGCTTCTGACTGCAACCTGTTTTAGCATTTACTATTGTGGGCATTCGGGGAATGAACCTGTGGATGGGAGCTCTCTTTGTCTCCTTCTCTCATTCTCTGTTTCTTAAATAAATAAAGTGAATGAATAAAAGTTAAAAATAAAATAAGAAATAAGAGCAAGTATTGTGGTATAGCAGGTTAGGCTGCCCCTCGGGATACTTGGCATCCCACATCAGAGTACCTGGAATCAAGTCCCACTATTGCTTCTGACACAGCAAGTGATGATGGCTGCTCCCATACTTGGGTTCCTGGCATGCACATGGCAGACTGGATTGAATTCCAGGCTCCTGGCTTCGGTCTGGCCCATCCTCAGTTGTTGCAGGTATTTAGGAGAGTAAAGCAGCAGATGTAAGATTCTCTCTCTCTCTCTCTCTCTCTCTCTCTCTCTTTTATCAAAAAAGTAAAATGATAATGCACAGCTTGAAAAAATTTGACTAGGGCTGAAACTGTAGTGTAGCAGGTAAAGCTGCCACCTGCAGTGTTGCATCCCATATGGGTGCCGGTTCTAGTCCCAGCTGCTCCACTTCTGATCCAACTCTCTGTTATGACCTGGGAAAGCAGTAGAAGATGGCCCAAGTCCTTGGGCCCCTGCACCTGCGTGGGAGACCTGGAAGAAGCTCCTGACTCCTGACTTCAGATCAGTGCAGCTCTGGCTATTGCGGTTATCAAGGGAGTGAACCAGAGGATGGAAGACCCCCCCCCCAAAACTCTGCCTCTCTAAAACTCTGCCATTCAAATAAATAAACAAATCTAAAAATTTTTTGACATATATAATGATCTATGAGATTATGTTTGAAATCAAGAAAATGATTCTCTGTCTCTCTGCCTTTCAATGAATAAAATAAAACATCTAGCTACAAAATGGAGTGAGTGACACAGCAGTTGAAATGCTGCTTGGGACACCCACATCCCATATTGGAATGCCTGGATTCTAGTCTGACTCAATTCCTGATTGCCCTTTCCTACTAATGCACACCCTGGAAAGAAGCAGGTGATGTCTCAAGTACTCGGGTCCCTGCCATCCACATGGGAGACCTGGATTGAGTTCTTGGTTCCTAGCTTCAGCCTGGCACAACCCCAGATGTAGCAGGCATCTGGGGAGTGACTGGACATATGGGAATCTCTGTCTATCTGTTTGTCTCTCTATGCATGTCTCTCTGTCTCTATATCTCCTTTTCAAATAAAATAAATCTTTAAAATTTTAAAAGACAAAAAGCTGTGCAGCTGTTTAGCAAAATGGTTGGAATGCCACTTGGGAAACCCACACCTCATGTCAGAGTGACTGTTTCAAGTCTTAGCTCCACTTTTGATTCTAGTTTCCTACAAAGTTACACCCTGGGAGGTAGTGGTGATGGTTCAAGTACTTTAATCCTTGTCACCAACACAGGAGACCCAGATTGAATACTGGACTCATGAGGCTGGCCTGGCCCAGCTCCAGTGGGCATTTAGCGTATAACAAGTAGATGCGGAGAGAGCTCCAAGATGGCGGAATATGAAAGTAATGCACTGATAGTCCGGGAAAAGATAGTTTAATAAAATTGGAGATAAAAATAATAATAAAAGGGACCCATACAGACACGATTCTCTCTCTCCACTCACCTTACAAAGGCGAATAAGACAAAGAGCAGGTGCCATTTTGGACATACATAAAAGCTGTGCCAGCTCAGGGCTGTGCCCACCCTAAGCCAAGCAGAAAAACCTGACTTTGGTGGGGAGAAATAAGAGGTTAAGACCTAGTGAATGTGTGGAGCTTATGAACTGGGACTATGAAAAAAAAACCTAAGGGTGTGTGGGAGAACTCATGGTGTGCCTGGGATGTTAGTACTATTGGTGGGAGACACCACAAACTCAGTAACCTTGGCAACCCAGTGGGAGACATTGCAGGGGAATATGACCTTACACTGAGGACTGCACAGATCCTTTGTGTGGGCCTTGGGACAGAGCAGACAAATAGACCCACTGGGGCTAGTGCTCAGGCACTGATTGCCATCAAGGAAAAGAGCTTAGCTGAGTGGAATTACTTCTCTTCTGAATAAAAAAAAAAAAAGACAGAGAGAGAGAGAGAGAAGATTTACCACATCAAACCTGGGTGTGTCACATTTGGCACATCCTTAACCTTGAAGAACTAAACAGAGCTCATTGGCACACTACTACAAGCCTCTAGAGATTCACCAAAAGCAGACAGTCCCCTCAATCTAGAGTCATAGTATAATGAGAAAAGCCACCAGAGAGAGGGAAAAAAAAAGAAGAAGAAGAAACCAAAGAACATCTCCACAATGACAAACAGCAAATGCAGAAACTGAGGAAACAAGAACAAGGAAGACATTATGCCACCCCCAAATGAACATGACACTCCAATACAAGATTATGAAGATGATGAGATAGAAGAAATGCAAGATATGGATTTCAAAAAAATTATGATAAGAACATTTAGAAGTTCACAAAAACAAATTCATGAACTACAGAAATGCATACTGGACATGACAGAAAATCTCTCTTGTGAAACGGAATCTTAAGGAGGAATCAAAATGAAATGAGGAATTTAGTAGAACATGAAATTGTGATATTGAAGAGAAACCAAAATGAAATGAAGAATTCAATAGATCAAATGACAAATGCTTTTGAAAGCCTTAAAAACAGAATCAGTGAAGCATCAGAGAGAATATCGGACTTAGAAGACAGAGCACAGGAAAGTATGCAGCCAAACCAAAGAAAGAAGAGGAAATTAGAAATCTAAAAAATATTGTTGGGAATCTACAGGATACTATTAAAAAAAAATTCGGGTTCTAGGAGTTCCTGAAGGCATGGAGAAAGAGAAAGGATTAGAAGGACTTTTTAGTGAGATACTGGCAGAAAACTTCCTGGGTTTGGAGAAGGACAAAGACATCCTAGTACAGGAAGCTCATAGAACCCCTAATAAACATGACCAAAAGATCCTCACCACGACACGTTGTAATCAAACTCACCACAGTGAAACATAAAGAAAAGATTCTAAAATGTGCAAGAGAGAAATGTCAGCTTACTCTCAGAGGATCTCCAATTAGTTTCACAGCAGACTTCTCATCAGAACCCTACAGGCTAGGAGGGAATGGCGAGATATAGCCCAGGTACTAAGAGAGAAAAACTGCCATCCCAGAGTATTATATCCTGCAAAGATCTCATTTGTGAATGAAGGTGAAATAAAGACCTTTCATTAAAAAAAGACCTTTCATAGCAAACAGAAATTGAAAGTTTGTCACCACTCATCCAGCCCTGCAAAAGATGCTTAAAGATGTGTTATACACAGAAACACAGCCATCAATATGAAAGAAGGTAAAGGAAGAAAACCTCCCAGTAAAAGATCACAGGAAGTTCAAAGTATATATTAGAAATAACTTTGGGAAAATGGCAGGGCAAAGTCACTACTCATCAATAGTTACATTGAATGTTAATGGCCTCAACTCTCCAGTTAAAAGACACAGACTGGCTGAATGGATTAAAAACCAAAACCCATCTACTCGCTGCTTACAAGAAACATATCTTTCCAACAACGATGCATGCAGCCTGAAAGTGAAAAGGTTGGAAAAAGATATTCCATGCCAACAGAAACCAGAAAAGACCTGGAGCTGGTGTAGCCATCTTAATTTCAGACAAAATAAACTTTAACACAAAAACTGTTAAGAGAGACAAAGAAGGGCACTACATAATGATGAAGGGATTGATTCAACAGGAAGATGTAACTATTATAAATGTATATGTACCTAAATACAGGGCACCATTTATTTAAAAGATATGTTAAGGACCTTAAAGGGAGACTTAGACTCCAATACAATAGTACTGGGGGACTTCAATACTCCACTTTCAGAAATAGACAGATCAACCAGACAGAAGATCAACAACGAAACAGCAGATTTATTTGACACTATAGCCCAAATGGATCTAACAGATATTCACAGAACTTTTCATCCTACACTTAAAGAATTTACATTCTTCTCAGCAGTACATGGAACCTACTCTAGGATTGACCACATACTAGGCCATAAAGCTAGTCTCAGCAAACTCAAAAGAATTGAAATCATACCATGCAGCTTCTCAGACAACAGTGGAATGAAGCTGGAAATTAGTAACTCAGGAATCGCTAGAGCAAACACATGGAGACTGAATAACATGCTCCTGAATGAACACTGGGTCATAAAATAAATCAAAAGAGAAATCAAAAACTTTTTGGAAGGCAATGAGAATAACAACACAACATATCAAAACTTATGGGATAAAGCAAAAGCAGTGTTAAGAGGAAAGTTTATAGCAATAGGTGCCTACATCAGGAAATTGGAAAGGCACCAAATAAATGAGCTTTCAATGCATCTCAAGGATCTAGAAAAACTGCAGCAAACCAGACCCAAAACTAGTAGGAGAAGTGAAATAATTAAAATTAGAGAAGAAATCAACAGAATTGAAACAAAGGAAATTAAATTGGCAAATAAAAGAGCTATCTGTACCTCAATGTTTATTGCAGCTCAATTCACAATAGCTAAGACATGGAATCAACCTAAATGCCCATCAACAGCAGACTGGATAAAGAAATTTTGGGATATGTCCTCTATAGAATACTATGCAGCAGTAAAAACAATGAAATCTGGTCATTTGCAACAAAATGGAGGAATCTGGAAAACATCATGCTGAGTGAAATAAGCCAGTCCCAAAGGGACAAATATATGTTCTCCCTGATTGGAGACAACTAACCGAGCACCAAAAAGGAAATCTGTTGAAGTGAAGTGGACAATATGAGAAACAATGACTTGATCAGCCCTTATCATCACTGTTGATGTACAATTTAATAGTATATCCCTTTTAGTATTTTTTGTTCTACTTAATACCATTGGTTGAGCTATGTAATTAACACACAATTATTCTTAGGTGTTTATATTTAACTGAAAATTTATCCCTGTTAAATATAAGAGTGGGAATAAGAGAGGGAGGAGATGTACAGTTCAGCACATGCTCAATTGGATTTGCCCCAAACGGTAGAGTTAGAAACATGCCAGGGGATTCCAATTCAATCCCATCAAGGTGGCATGTACCAATGCCATCTCACTAGTCAAAGGGGTCAGTTTCAGTTTATAATTGATCATAATGATAGGATTAAGAGTCAAAAGGATCACATAAACAAGACTAGTGTCTGCTAATACTAACTGATAGAATTAAAAAGGAGAGAACAATCCAATATGGGAAGTGGGATACACAGCAGACTCATAGAATGGCATATGCCCTAAACAGAACTCTGGCCTCAGAATTAGCCCTTAAGGCATTTGGATCTGGCTAAAAATCCCATGAAAGTATTTCAGCCAAGACACTCTGGCAAAAATAACAAACAAAATTACCTAAATGAAAGATCTCTGTGAGTGAGATCCCAGCAGAAAGAATGGGGCATCAAGGAAGGAGGTACCTTTCTTTGAAGGGAGGAGAGAACTTCCACTTTGACTATGACTTTGTCTAAATAAGATCGGAGGTGGAAAACTCAAAAGGCTTCCATAGCCTTGGCAACTCATGACAAGAGCCTTGGGTGATTACTGACGCCATAAAGAAGAGTGTCAATTGTTAAATCAACAACTGGAGTCACTGTGCACTTACTTCCCGTGTAGGATCTCTGTCCTTAGTGTGTTGTACTATGTGAATTAACAGTATAACTAGTACTCAAACAGTACTTTATATCTGTGTTTCTGTGTGGGTGCAAGCTATTGAAATCTTTACCTAGTATATACTAAATTGATCTTCTTTATGTAAAGATAATTGAAAATGAATCTTGATGTGAATGGGATGGGAGAGGTAGTGGGAGATGGGATGGTTTGCAGGTTGGAGGGAGGTCATGAGAGGGAAAAGCCACTGTAATCCAAAAGCTGTACTTTGGAAATTTGTATTTATTAAATAAAAGTTAAAAAAATACAAGTGGATGGAAGATTTCTCTTCTGTCTGCCTGTTTGTCTCTCTCTCTGTCCTCTGCCTTTCAAACAAACAAATTAGAAGATAATGAATATATCCATCATCCTCAAAAATTTTAAAAGATATATTTATTTATTTGAAAGATAGAGTTATAAAGGGATAAGGAGAGACAGAGAAAAAGATATCTTTCACTCACTGGTTCACTCCCCAAATGGCTGCAATGGCAGGTGCTGGGCCAGGCCAAAGCCAGGATCCAGGAGCTTCATCTGGGTCTCCCACATGAGTATAAGCACCCAAGTACTTTGGCTATTTTCCACTGCTTTCCCAGGTGCATTAGCAGGGAGCTGCATAGTAAGTGGAGCAGTGGCGACATGAATAGGCACCTATACGGAATGCCAGAGTAAGCCACTATACCACAATGCCAGCCACAATCCGCAAACATTTATTTGTGCTTCTTCATAATCTTTCCTTCCAATTCTTCCCACCCTTATTCCACATTTGTCTCCTAGCAACTAATGATCTTATCATATAAATTTATTAGTAATTTCTAGAGTTTTATATAAATGTAATAATTTTATATAAATGTAATCAGATAATAAATACCATTTTGTTTATTCGCCTCAGTATAATTCTTTTTGTAAAAGAATTATTTTTTGTTTATTTGAAAGACAGAGTTACAGAGAGAGGTAGAGCCAGAGAGAGAGGTCTTCCATTCCGCTGATTCATTCCCCAAATGACCACAATGGGCAGAGATGAGCTGATCCGAAGCCAGGAGCTTCTTCGGGGTCTCCCATGTGGGTGCAGGAGCCCAAGGAGTTGGGCCATCTTTTACTGTTTTCCCAGGCCATAGCAGAAAGCTGGTTCTGAAGAGGAGCAACCGGGACTTGAACCGGTGCTCATATGGGATGCCAGCGCTGCAGGCTGGGGCTTTAACCCACTGTACCACAGTGCTGGCCCCAGTATAATGCTTTTAAAGATTTATTTGAAAGGCAGAATGGCAGAAGTGGGGGAGAGATAGTGAGAGGGACAGAAAGAGATATTCCATCTGCTGGTTCACTTTCCAAATGACTGCAAGATCTAGGTCTGGGCTAGGTCAAAGACTAGAGCCAGGAGCTCCATCCTGGTCCCCAATAGGAGTGGCAAGGAATCAAGCACTGTGTTCATCTTTGGCTGTCTTTCCAAGTGAATTAGCAAGGAGCTGGCTCAGAAGCACAGTAGCCGGGACTCAAACCAGCACTCTGATATGAGAGGCTGGCATATGCAAACAGTGGCTTAACTTGCTGTGCCACAACACTGGCCCCCAGTCAACTGATTTTTGAAAAGAGCCTCAAGAACATTTAATACAGAAAGCACTTTTTCAAAAAATTATGCTGGGAAAACTGAGCATGCATGCAAAGGAATGAAGTAAGATCTTTTTTGCTTCATATCATGTATAAAAATTAATCCAAAATATATCAAAGATCTAATGTAAGAGGTATTTATAATGCAAAAGCTCTTAAAAACATAAAAGGGAAGCTTATGATATTCAATCTGGCAATGATTTCTTGACTATGAAACCAAAATCACATGTGACAAGGGAACAAGTAGATAAATTGGTCTTCATCAAAATTAAGCAATTTTGTGCACCAAAAGATACCATCAAGAGAGTGAAAAGAATAGAATAAGGAATACTCACAGAATAGGGAAAAATAAATGCAAGTCATAGATATAATTAATTAATAAATTAATATCCACAAATACTTAAAGTACTCCTAAAATTAAATAATAAAACCTGATTTTAAAATGGGCCAAGGACCTGAATAGACATTTCTCCAAAGAAGACACAGAAATGATCAATGAGTACATGAAAAGATATTCAACATCACTAGTCATTAGGGAAATGCAAACTAAAACCACAATGAAATAACAGTTTACATCCATAAATTGGCTATTATTTCAAAAATGAAAAAATAACAAGTGTTGGGGAGGATGGGGAGAAATTCCAGCCCTTGTACATTGCCAGGAGGATATAATTGGTGCAAATGCTCTGGCAAACAGTTGGACAGTTCCACAACATGGGGTTACATAACATGGAGTTACCTTCTGGCCCAACAATTCTACTCTTTGGAATATATCAAAGAAACATGAAAATATATTTATATATAAAATTTTTACACAAATGATCATAGTAGCATTATTCATAATAGCAATAACAATAAATGTTCATCACCTAATGAATGAATAAACAAAACAAGGGATATCCATACAAGAAAATATTAGTCAGCTTTAAAAAGCCAGGAACTTCTGATATGTGGATATTCTTCTGTTCACATGGATGAACTTTAAAACATTATGTTAATACCAGTCAAAATATCAATGCCATTCTCCTCAGATCTATAAAAAAATGATGCTGAAATATATATGGAAATACAAGAGACACCGAATAGCTAAAACAAACTCATACAACAAAAACAAAGCTGGAAGTATCACAATACCAAATTTCAAGACATACTATAGGGCAGTTATAATCAAAACAGCCTGGTACTGCCAAATAAAAAAAAAGTTGTGTAGACCAGTGGAACAGAATAGAAACTCCAGAAATCAATCCATGCATCTAAAACCAACTTATTTTTGACAAAGGCATTAAAATCAATCCCTGAGCAAGGACAGGCTCTTCAACAAATTGTGCTGGGAAAACTGGACTTCCACATGCATAAGTATAAAACTAGAAAACTACCTTATACCTTACACAAAAATCCACTCAAAATGGATCAAAGACCTAAATCTATGATCTGATAACATCAAATTACTAGAAAGCATTGGGGAAACTTTGCAACACATTGGCAAAGGCAAAGACTTCTTGGAAAAGACCTCAGAAGTAAAGGCAATCAAAACCAAGACTAACAAATGGGATTACATCAAGCTGAGAAGCTTCTGCACTGCAAAAAACACTCAGCAAAGTGAAGAGGCAACTGACAAAATGGGAAAAATATTTGCAAACTACACAACTGATAAATGGTTAATATCCAGAACCTATAATGAGCTTAAAAAATTCCACAACAAAACAAACAATCCACTTAAGAAATGGGCAAAGGATTTGAACAGGCATTTTTCATAAGAGGAAATACAAATGGCCAACAGATGCTTGAAGAAATACTCAGGATCATTAGCCATCAAAGAAATGCAAATCAAAACCACAATGAGGTTTCACCTAACCCCAGTTAGAATGGCTCTCATACAGACCAACAAACTACAAGTGCTGGAGAGGATGTGGGAAAAAAAGGTACCCTAATCCACTGTTGGTCGAAATGTAACCTGGTGCAGCCATTATGGAAGATAGCATGGAGATAATTCAGAAATCTGAATATAGACCTACCATACAATCCAGCCATTCCACTCCTGGAAATTTACTCAACCAAAAAAAATCATCATATGAAAGAGTTATCTGCTGGCCGGTGCCACGGCTCACTAGGCTAATCCTCCGCCTTGCGGCGCCGGCACACCGGGTTCTAGTCCCGGTCGGGGCGCCGGATTCTGTCCCGGTTGCCCCTCTTCCAGGACAGCTCTCTGCTGTGGCCAGGGAGTGCAGTGGAGGATGGGCCAAGTCCTTGGGCCCTGCACCCTATGGGAGACCAGGATAACTACCTGGCTCCTGCCATTGGATCAGCGCGGTGCACCGGCCGCAGCGTGCTGGCCGCAGCGGCCATTGGAGGGTGAACCAACGGCAAAAGGAAGACCTTTCTCTCTGTCTCTCTCTCTCACTGTCCACTCTGCCTGTCAAAAAAAAAAAAAGAGTTATCTGCACCCTCATGTTCATTTCAGATCAATTCACAATAAGATATGGAATCAACACAGATGTCCATCAACTGATGACTAGATAAAGACAATGTGGTATATTTACACTATGGAGTACTACTCAGCTGTACAAAAAAAATGAAATCGTGTCTTTTGCAAAATGCAACTGGAAACCACTATACTTACTGAAATAAGCCAGCCTCCAAAAAACAGATACCATATGTTTTCCTTGATATGAGGTAACTAATAAAGTAACTAAAATGCAATGTATTCAAGTAAAATGGACATTTTGAGATTCGATGATTATTTATAGCCCTTGTCTCTTCTGTTGAGGAACAGTGTTCTTTTTCTTCAGAGTATTTATTGAACTCTTTTACTTAATGTAGGGTTATGATCATTAAGTAAACTGAAGATATATCTTTGTAAAAATTAAGACTGGGAATGGGAGAGGGAGGAAGAAGAATAGTTGGAGCTTGGGTGGGAGGGAGGGTAAGGTGGGAAGTATCACTATGTTCCCAAATCTGTATATATAAAATACACAAAACTTGTAAACTTTAAATTAAAAAAAAATATGCTAAGGAAAAGACATCAGACATATTGGATTACAAATTCCATGATTCAATTTGTATGAAATGTCAAAGGAAATTTTAAAAAATGAGGAAGTACATTAATGGTTGCCATGGAATGTAGGACAGGATCATGGGGAATGACTACTATTGGTTACAGGGCTTCATTTTGGGGTGATGAAAATATTTTAAATTTATGGTACCGGTTGCACAATTCTGTGAATATACTAATAGACTTGTACAATTTAAATGGGTGAATTGTTAATATTTCAATTATCTCAATAAATCTATTACACAGTATCAGAATGCAAAAATGTCAAAATATTAAGAATAAAGCAGGTATAATCTTGAATATTCTGATCTCTGCACATATGGAGGTAAGGTTTATCCTCAGGAAATGGAAAAACACAAGATTTGTAAACTTGGGACGTGAGATAAATTCGAGAAGCACTGTCCTAAAATGAGGGAATTGAGAGGGAAATTTATACCACAAATTTTAGAAATTCTTATTTTCTTCAGTCATCCTGTGGTTAATAACTTTACTGTCAGGGCTGGAATTCTGGCCCAGTGGGTTAAGCTGCTGCCTGTGATGCTACCGTCTGATATGGGCCTGATTCAAGTCCTGGATGCTCCATTTCCAATCCAACTTCCTGCTAATGTGCCTGGGATAGCAGTGTAGGACAGCCCAAGTGCTTGTACTCCTGTACCAATGTGGGAGACTTCTACGAAGCTCCTGGCTCCTGGTTTCAGCCTGGCCCAGCCCTGGCAGTTGCAGCCATTTGGGGACTAAACTAGCAGACAGATCTCTCTCTCTTTCTTCTCTTTGTAATTCTGCCTTTTAAATAAATAAAATAAAATAAAAACTTTACTCATGAGCAGAAGGCTGGAAGCCTTTCCTCTGGGGAATTTACTAGTCCAAGAAATAGCTAAAGAGATTTACAGTGGGGGTCCCATGGGTAAAGACAAGTGAGGTCCTACTTTAATGATGATCACATCAAAAAATATTATCAATGTATACACAGCTTCCAAATAACATTTTAGGCTTCATGATCTAATATGAACAAATTTTCAAGGATCATATTCACTGAAGACTGCCTTTTAAATTAAATATGGAAACTAAAACCCAACAAAGTATAAAAACTCCAAGGCAATAGAGACAAGGTAGGAAATAAAAGAAAACTACAATAAACACAACTTACAATTAGACTTTTGATTCCAGACAAAATAGAGTGATAGGGACAGCATTTACCTTCCCTAAAATAGCTAAAAAGCATACAAAATTTATGAAACAATAGTTCTCCAGACTTTGGGCATCAGGAAATGAAAAGTAAGATCCCTGAGAAATGGGAAAATATATGAGTTATGCCATACAATTATATCAGCTTACAAACTAGGATGTGGAAAACGGAAGGCAATACCACTCGTAGTTCAGCCAACTCCAAGGGTTAAGAAGATAGAGCTGGGAATAATGGGAGGCAAATATTGTAGAGTTCACCAGACATAGTACCAGATAGGAGAGATCTGCACAGAGAAAGAAAGAACTCAGGAGATCTACAGAGAGTTTCCCTAATTACTAAGACAAGTACCAAGCAGCAAATGTATGTAAGGAAAACTCCCTGAGAAAGAAGAATCATGTGAAGGGATGAGAAGTAACAGTGCAAAGAACTCACATAGGACCAAAAGGAGTGACTGTTCTCACCAGTCAGAATAGAAATAGAAAACGTCAAAAATTTAAAGAATATTAGTTAAAATACAATAGAGTCTTGTCTCAGTAGTAGAGAAAATTAAACCTGAACTAAATTTTAGTCTGTTCCAGCCTAAGATAGCTTAAAGGCAAGATTAGAGGGGCCAATGTTGTGTAAGCTGCTTCCTGTTTCACCAGCACCTTATGTAACACCTGTTCAAACCCCAGCTGCTCCATTTCTGATCCAGCTCCCCACTAATGTACCTTAGAAAAGTAGCAGAAGATGGCCCAAGTACTTAGATCCTTGCCACCCATGTAGGAGATCCAGATGGAGTTCCTGGCTTTGTTCTGGTCCAGTCCTACCCACTGCAGAATTTGTGGAGTGAACCAACAGATAGAAGATACCCCCTACTGTTCAAATAAATAAAATAAAATTTTAAAAATGAAAGACTAGAAAGGATCATACCATTTTTGAGTAATTTAACTGTATCCCTGGACAATGTTCATCTCAGAAATAATCTCTGTATTTCATCTATGGGACCTTCCTCTGTAAATGGTGATCTTTGGCAAACTGTTCATATTAAGGAAAGCAGCACTAAAAAGTTGTTGTGAAGATTTGCATGGGTACTATTTGTTGATTTGGTAGGACCTTAGCTTGTCTTTTACTTTGGGGATTTCTAATGCATCTTAAAATCTTCCTTGGACTGGTCAATTTCCTAGAAGAGAGTCGTCCTGTGGTACAAGAAGATAAAGTACTGGGGCTGGCACTGTGGTGTAGCAGGTAAACCTGCCACCTGCATTGCCAGCATCCCATATGGGCACTGGTTCAAGTCCTGGCTGCTCCACTTCTGATCCAGCTCTTTGCTATGGCCTAAGAAAACAGTGGAGGATGGCCCAAGTCCTTGGGCCCCCACACCCACATGGGAGACCCAGAAGAAGCTCCAGTCCAGCTCCACATTGTGGCTATTTGGGGAGCGAACCAGCAAATGGAAGACCTCTCTCTGCCTCTGCCTCTCTGTAACTCTGCCTTTCTAAAATAAATGTCCATTAAAAAAAACAAGGTATAGTGTCAGAGAATGAAGAAATTATCAGAAGAACACAGAATCTAGGGGGCTCCCAATGATGAAATCTGTAATAATATGTGCATGAAAAGAAATAATAGTAATGTATTATAATACATTAACTGCAACAAGAATACATGAGTTCAGACTGATATTAATTATTGAATCAATTATTAGTATAAAAGAAAAAGATCTTTTTTAGAGTAAAATTCAAACTAATAAATCTAGGAGGAATGATGGAGTTAGAGGATCATCAGGGGCTGGCACTGTGGTATAGCGGGTAGAGCCGCCGCTTACAGCACCAGCACCCAGGGTGCTGGTTCAAGTCCCAGCTGCTTCACTTCTGATCCGACTCTCTGCTGTGGCCTGGAAAAGCAGTAGAGGATGGCCCAAGTGCTTGGGCTCCTGTGCCCATGTGGTAGACCCAGAAGAAGCTCCTGGCTCCTGGTTTCAGATCAGCACAGCTCTGGCCATTGTGACCATCTGGGGAGTGAGCCAGTGGATAGAAGTTTCTCTCTCTCTCTGTCTCTCTCTCTGCCTCTGCCTCTGCCTCTCCATAACTCTGCCTTTCAAATGAATAAATAAATCTTTAAAAAAAAGATCATCAGTAGATGCTGGGTCAAAGTTTGATTAGGAAAAGGATATTTATATAATATCAAAATAGTTCCTCACAAATTACTTATTAATTACAAATGGGTAAATAATAACTTTACTGTGGAGGAATTTGGTGGTCAGTACATAAATCAAGTGATCAAAGCTCATATTAGTAATATTGAGACATTTATCACGTACATCTAATATGAACACTGAAAAGGACATAACATCACTTTTGTTATTCTTCATCTAACCATTTGAAATTAGCAGAAAAATTCAAATATAGGGATAGTACACAAAATATATGACTTATCTTCTTCAAATATTCTAAGCTTAAAAAAAACAGAGAAACTTAAGAAGTGTTCCAGGTTAAAGGAGATTAAAGAGACACACAATGAATAATCCTAGATTGTATCCAGGGTCCAGAACAATGAAACTGTAAATAACATTAATGCTACAACTATTTAAATTTGAATGTGAATTGTGGTTTAGATAATAGTATTATTTCGATATTACATTCCCAGATATTTTATAATCATACTGTGGTTATATACAGAATGTTCTTATTCTTAGGAAACAAAGCCTGAAGTATTTATGAGCAAATGGATATGGTGCATACAAGTCACTTTCACAAAGCTCATGAGAAACAGAATGATGAAGCAACAATGACTCATAGACTACTTACTAAAGGTAACAAACATAATTGACTAATCAGTGAATCTGCTCAACCAATTTGTATAGAGGGAGAAGTCACCTGAGGTGAAAATATATACAGATTTCTGGGCAGTGGCCAATGGATATCAATCCGACAGGGGACTGGAAGGAAAAGGATCAGAAGATCAGAGACAAGTAGTTCAGCACAAAAGCATGTGGATGGATGTATAGCAATAAGTGTAAATAGTCACAACAGAACTGGCACTGAACAACCAAATACACAAAATGACTTTGCTAGTCAGCATTAGCCACTGTTACCACTCACTCCAGAATTTCCAATAGACACATGAATAGAATGGTCATCATAGGAAAAACAAGCCACTTAAGGGCCCAGCAACATGAACTCATACACCCTGGCCTAATGCGCCGGCATCCCACATGGGTTCCACTTCTTATTCAGCTCTCTGCTATGGCCTGGGAAAACAGTAGAAGATTGCCCAAGTTCTTGGGCCCCTGCACGCACGTGGGAGACCTGGAGGAAGCTCCTGGCTCCTGACTTTGGATCGGCGCAGCTCCAGCCGTTGCAGCCAATTGGGGAGTGAACCATCAGATGGAAGACCTCTCTCTCTCTTTCTCTCTCTCTGCCTCTCCTCTCTCTGTGTAACTCTGACTTTCAAATACATAAATAAATCTTTAAAAAAAGCAAACTCAAATATTATTGTTTCTGAATACTTCTTAGCCATAGAGACCAAGACAGAGTCCCTAATATGACATAATTCCTGGAAGACACCTACTGGTCAGTTGGTGGCAAATGGACTATGTTGAGCCCTCCTATCCTGAAAGGGCCGGCAGTTCACCCACTCACTAATAGATATTTATCCACGCTTCAGTTTGTTTTTCCTGCTAGCACCAATCTATCTGTGGGCTTATGGAATTCCTGATGCATAGGTCTGGTATCTTACGTGGCATAGCATCTGACTGGACTATTCTCTCATTGTAAAGGAGGCACAGAAATGGGCCTGATTCAAGGATTCCCTGAAGACCAGGGACTCCTTAGGCTAGATGGAAATCCATGACACTTCTAATTCCTAATAAAGGGTCCATATTTGACTGCCATTTTTCACACATGCTTTCAAATGTATGGGTTAATTTTTATTTGATTTTTATTATTTTAAAAATGTTATTTATTTGAGATGAGAAACACACAAAAAGAAACAAATAGAGTGAGCTTCTGTCTACTGGTTCATTCCCCAAATGTCCACAACAACCTTAGGGGTCAAAGCTTGGATTTAGTAACTCCAATTGAGCCATCACCACTGCCTCCCAGGGGCTGTATTAGCAGGAAGCTGGAATTTCACACTTAAAGAAGGGCTGAAATATTTGTAAAAAGGACTTCCATATATAAATCTCTAAGATTTTCCAGTTGTTTACACTTTGTGCATATTAATCCAGATCCTCTGAAAAGCAGATGCCAATAAAAGACTAAATGTGCAAGAATTTTATTAAGAGACATACCTATGTGAAAGGAAATGAAGAGGGCACTGGAAGAGACTGAGAACACCATCAGATTGCAAGGCAATTCTGACTTTAGGTGAAGGAGACAAAGAGAAAAGATGGGTGGAAATGTCCTGGGTTGCCATCTAGCCTAAGGGTGTTCTCAGTTTATAAGAGTCCTGCATCTTCCACTCAGTCATTGCCAGGTAGTGGCAGGTGTGGCCTAGGCACAATGGCCTCCTCTATATTTCACAATGAAGCAACTGAGGCTCTTGGTCAATCATACTCTCTTTACTAAGAGGTCTGTAAGGTGGCATTTTCATGGCTGCACCATACACCCATTGGGCCAGACTTATTTCAACTCAAGTTTGCAGAAAAGCTCTTGCATAGTCCAATGGGAATTTCTTCTGCAGGAAAAGTCAGAAGCAAGTGGTTAGTGAGGGCTGTAACCCCAGTCATTGCAGTTGGTCTTGAGACCACAACTGCTCACCCTTTCTCTTCTCCACTTTCTAAATTCACCTCCTCGTCCTCAGCAGGTCTTGAGGATTCACCTGGGGATATAAGCCAAACTTGCATTCTTGAGTGGTCTGAGACTTTCTCAGTACAGGATTGCTGAACTTTCCATTTACAGTTGAAATGGGCAAGGGAGTACCAGAAGATACCTTAATGGATTGTCTAGGGCCACAGAGAATTCCTCCTTGCTGCCATTATATAAAAGGAGTCCTACCTCTTCCTGACTACCAGGATAAATTACTATTTATTATTTATTTTTTATTTATTAGGAGCAAGTATGGGGACTCTTCTCATTTGTTGCTCCATGAGCACAGGGAATCCAAAGTGCCCTGGAATTAACTCAGACTTGCTATTCAATGGAACATTCATGTCACCCTCCCGTTGGATCTATTTTGAGAAACAATCCCTTCATTCTAACAGAATCCAGAATTGAGGGGATAGAAAACATAAACCTTCCCCCACTGGGTCCTTGGTAATGAAGGTGCATGTGACTGCTCCTGTTTCTACCACTGGAACCTGAATTCATGCATACTTTATATTGGATCATGATATCATACAGAGGTCTCTAATTTTATAGTATACCTTAAGGGTCAGCTCCCTACTTTGAAGAGGCTTCTTCTGAGCTGACACTTCATTGTACCCTTTAAGGACTGTTTCAGCATTCTATGAAGCTATTTGCCTCTAAGTGGTGTGATATGTAATATGATCAGTGGATTATGCATAATCACTGGTCCACTCTTACACTTCCTTCACTGTGAGGGAGTAGTCCAGTTGCATGGGAGACCATATTTATGGATAAGGAATTCCATAAGCTCACACACAGTGCTGGCTGAGGCTCTACAAGCAGGAGAGGCAAATTCATACCTAGATAAATATCTATCACCATGAGGATGAACTGCAGGCCCTTCTAGAATGGGAAAGCTCAATATAGACAAATTGCCACCAACTGTAGGTCAGTAGGTGTCTTCAAGGAATAGTGCTGTATAAGGGGCATAGTCTTGGTCTATTTCATTGATGCCGATGCTACAACACATTAGAAGAGTTCAAAGATTTCTACCATACTTACAGCACAGAACATTTTGTCATTTCCTCACCTGATCTTTAGACTTTGAATACAAACCTTAATAATACTACCCTCAGATGAAGTTTTCTACCTACACCTCAATGCAGTTAAACCCAGATAACACAATTTCTTAATGGGACCACTGATGCTGAAAGCCCACACAATCTTTCATCTCACTGACAAGGAGGAAGACTTTTACATAGAATTTATCCAGTTACATGCCCCAACCTATGTTTCTCTTTTTAGTTCCCTGGAAAATGTCTTACTGATATTTACATACTAGTTCTTTATTCCCTCTTTGCTGTTCTGTTTCTTTAGTGTTACTACTTTTCAATGGATACAGAGAATAAACCGAGGGCCCTATCAATTATTTTCTTCCTCTAATGGTTTTTGCCTATTACCAGAGCTTGTCTAGGATGGCTGCTTTGGCCATAAGGCAGATTGGGGTTTATTTTCCTGCTCCAAATCAAACAAAAAAATTCTGGTAGAGAGAGTCTTTAAACTTAAATGGACTTTGTGAAATCATGAGCACTTCAAACCTGAATGGAGTAATCATTAAACACATGTTGACAGAAAGGAGTCAGAGGATTGAGGGCCGAAAATTAACCTTGGAGACCATTTTGTCTAACCCATTCATTTTGCCTATGGAAAAACCAAGGCTCAGGTTGGTGACATCACTTTGAGTTTTGATTAAAATCTAAGTTCTCTGATTTCTTAAACTAGCATTCATTCAACTGCATCATCATGCCTCCCAGATGACAACTGCTAAGATTGCAAATTTCAAATAACATTATCATTGTATACTTGTGAATCACAGTAGGATGTAAGTATCTACATACAAACATAATGACTGACAAAAATGTTATAACAGCATCACAAAAAGTTTGGAAAGGGGGGGCCAGCACTGTGGCATGGTGGGTAAAGCCGCTGCCTGTAGTGCCGGTATCCCATATGGGCGTTGATTCAAGACCTAGCTGCTCCACTTCCGATCCAGCTCTCTGATATGGCCTGGGAAAGCAGTAGAAGATGGCCCAAGTCCTTGCACTCACATGGGAAGACCCGGAGAAGGCTCCTGGCTCCTGGCTCCAGAACAGTGCAGCTCCGGCCATTGCAGCCAATTGGGGAGTGAACCACCAGATGGAAGACACCCCGCCCCCGCCTATCCTCTCTCTGTGTAACTCTGACTTTAAATAAAGAAATAAAGAAAGAATTTTTTAAAAAGTTTGAAAGAGAGGGGACATGTAAACTATAATGTGACTATCCTAAGGAAGAATCTTGGTAGAGATGTATCAGCGGCATAATTTCAGCCTCCACAGGTATACACAACTCTTATACTCACTCCTTTTATGAAATTGGTTTATTCTGGCTGTCTTCATTTCTAGTTTAAACTTTTATCATCACACATTTCGAAAATCTCTATACTATCATTATACTTTTAAATGAGTCATTTAAAATCTATGCCTTCACCATGCAAAGCCAAGACACTCTGTCAAAGAAAAAAAATGACCTAAATGAAAGATCTCTGCGAGTTAGATCCCAGTGGAAAGAACAGGTCATCAAAGAAGGAGGTACCTTTCTCTGAAGGGAGGAGAGAACTTCCACTTTGACTATGACCTTGTCTAAATATAATCAGAGTCGGCGAAATCAAAAGGCTTCCATAGCCTTGGCAACTCATGACTGGAGCCTAGGGTGATTACTGATGCCATAAACAAGAGTGTCAATTTGTTAAGTCAACAACAGGAGTCACTGTGCACTTACTCTTCATGTAGGATCTCTGTCCTTAATGTGCTGTACATTGTGATTTAATGCTGTAACTAGTACTCAAACAGTATTTTTCACTTTGTGTTTCTATGTGGGTGCAAACTGTTGAAATCTTTACTTAATATATACTGAATTGATCTTCTGTATATAAAGAGAACTGAAAATGAATCTTGATGTGAATGGAAGGAAAGAGGGAGAGGGAGAGGGGAGGGTTGTAGGTGGGAGGGAAGTTATGGGGGGGGGGAAGCCATTGTAATCCATAAGCTGTACTTTGGAAATTTATATTCATTAAATAAAAGTTAAAAAAAATCTATGCCTTCACAAGAAAACATTAAAGCTGAGTAAAGGCTGGCAAGGAAGGACATATATTATGAAAATGTTGTTATAATAGGACACAGGTTAAATCCTAAGCCTTTAAACACTGATATTGATCTATTTTCTCCTTGCTGTAGGTGAGACTTAGGTTACTCCTGCTATCCTGGCTATAAAGATACATTTTGCTCTTATGCCTTAAGAATTCAGAAGGGCAGAGATGTCATTTGGCCTAGCAGTTAAGATGAATACATTCCATATCCAAGTACCTGGGTTTGAGTCCTGACTCTGGTTTCCAATTCCAGCTTTCTGGCAATATGCACCTTGGGAAGCAGTGATAATGGCTCAACTAGGTTGGTCCCTGCCAATCATGTAGGAAACCTGGATGGAGTGCCTGGCTTCCGGCTTGAGCCTACCTCAGTCCTGGTCATTGGAGGCATTGTGGGGGTGGGGGGTGGGGGGGGTGAACCAGAAAATGGGGAGATCTCTCTCTCACTCTCTTTCAAATAAAATTAATGAATAAATGAATTATATTTTTTATTAAAAAAAGTATTTAGCAGGGCAAGAAGACTTTAAAATATGAATACATATTGCTAAGATAAGAATAAAATTATTATCTCTTACTAAACATTATGTACATTTGTTTTGAAAAACTAAGTTCTCACTTTAAGTTAAAAAATCAAATATTAAACTTGCAGAATGGTATATATTTGGACAATTCTGAGTTGAAAAGCACAATAGTTTTACATGGTTCATGATCATTGAATGTTAAATAAAGCGAATATCTATTGGAAAAAAAATAAAGTGACTGGTTTTAGAAATTAACTTCATTTAAAGGGAAATGAACTTTAGACAAAAGCCTCCACACATTTCCATCTGTAGAGCTGGAAAGGACCTGGACAGACCACTTGATGAAGCCACCTGCCCTTCATAGCAATGACTCCCCTCCAGGTACCCCCACCTCGACTCCTAAAACTAATGCCCCCTAACACAGCTGTTTAGTTGTATGGCTCCAGTCTATAATGAAAGAATTTTCAGCACTTGACATGTGATTAGAAAGAGATTTGTTGACAAGAAAACTTTCCAGGTGTCCCTTAAACCACACCAATCTAGTCCTTTTCACTTTCTTTGCTATTACTCGTTCATTTCTGAGCCTGATCTTCAACTCCTGCTAAATACGGTCAAAATTTGGAAAGGTGCTTTGAGATTTTTGACACAATTTGTAGGCTACCTGGAGTAGTTTACAGGTCACCCTAATCTATTTCCAAACAGCCCTTTCAGTAAGGCTTGTGCAAAGTTTCAAGGTTATCTCAAATTGCATTAGACCTTGCTTAGGAAACCAGGCAGTCAGCAATCTACTTGCAGTGTTGTTCATTGCTCAACAATCAGCTTTGGTTATTTATTTATTGATGTGCATATAGGGTAACTGGCCTTTGCTTAACATTAAATTAAAACATGTAATAAAGTACTTAGGTCTATTTCACTCACTAGCACTATATCTGACCTGCCAATTCAGTTTTCTAGCAAAAAGAAAAGTTGATTCAGACAAAAATCTAACTAACCAGGTTCTCCAAATCTGTTTATTGAATGAATGAGTGATATTCTAGTTTAAGGGAAAAATGTGGTAATCGAGTTCCTTCTCCCACCATTTTCCAGTCAATCTCTTAAGCATACTTAACATGAAAAGGAAAAAGATATTTTAAAGGAAAGATACTGGATGAAAGCCTGAAGTTAATGGACCTCCATGACCAGCAGCACAGTGAAGAGGGGGCAAAATCTCTGACTATGCAGGATAAGTCTGCAGTCACAGTCCTGGTTCTGCCATGCCTTGGTCAAATTATTTCCAATCTCTTGGTCTTAGTTTTCTCTTTCAAACTCCTATCTACTTCAAGTCTATATGTAGACTGATATTGAAAAGAAAGCTATTTTTAAATTCTAAACTTCTAGAACAATGATTTTTTAACAATTATACATGAATGAATTTATTAAAATGAGGATGGATATGAGCCTTAAACATTAATTTGGCTCTAAGTGGTATATTCCTGAATGATTTTTCTTATTTCTGTTTCCCATTTCTAAAATGACATACATTCTTTGCTTAAAGACACATTTGTTGAAGTTTCAGCTTCATCATGATGAATCAGAAACTCAGAGTTACCTTAGGGTTGCAGCATTGAGTTTGTTTCTCATGAGAGTTTAACAGACTTTATCTTGGTAATCCTTAGAACATTCCTGTGAGGAAGGTGGATGGTGTCTTAATTTTGTAGATCAGCATTTTTCAGCTGGTGTTCTTCAAAGAATTAAACCCTGATGTCCTATAGCATCCATCCTATATAATTGATTACTTCTCTCCTATGCATCTAACGTGGTACTAGTGATTTCTTGGAGAAATTGAGGAAAGAGTCACACAAATAATTTTCTTGTTTAGTAATTCAACTGATCAACTCCAGTTGAAAAAGAATATGCAGCAATCAAGGCAACTCATTAATTTGATCATTTGATTAGTAGTGTCTTAAATTTCACTTTGAATTATAAGTTAGTAAGCTATTTTGAATGAATTTTAATTATTACTATAGGTTCCAGGAAGTTACAGAATGTTTTCAAGATTAATTTTTCCTAAGTGTAATTAATTATTGAAATTTCCATTTATTTAAATAAGAAAACCTTTTTTTTTTTTTCAGAAGAATTTAACGACAGTGATTAGGCAGGCTTTTAATGCTCAAAACACCCCATAAGTACTCTCTATTAAGCAGGAAAACTTTTAAAACAAAAAGATGGAACAATATCCAGAGATCTAATTGAACGTGGTTTGCTAAATCAATCAATTCCTGCAGTAGTTGGCTGTGTATAACATGGTTTTTCCCCTAATCCCATCCAGATCCTCACTTACTCTGCAAATCTGAATTAATAATAATAATATGAAGAAGAAGAGGAAGAAGAACAACATTTCATGTGCATTTGCTCCTCACAACAACCATACCATTTCAAGACAAGGATACTGACCCTTACAGGGGCCAGCGTGGTGACACAGTGGGTTAAGCTGTTGTCTGCAACATCAGCCTACTGTATCAGAGTACTGGTTTGAGTCCCAGTTGCTCCACTACTGATCCAGCTCCATGCTAAAGTGCTTAGGAAAGCAGCAGAAGATAGCGCAAGTGTTTGGGCCCTTGCCACTCATGCGGGAAACCTGAATGGTTGCTGGTTTCAGCCTGGCCCAGCCTAGCCTGGGTGGTTGCAGCCATTTGGGGAGTGAAATAGCACCCCCACCCCCACCCCGACCCCTGTGTGTCTTTCCGTTTCTCTTGTTTTGCCTTTCAAATAATTAAATAAATCTTTTAAAAAAGAAGCTGAAGCTTAGATACTTCAAGTAATTTGTTTAAGGTTTTACATCCTTTAATTGGTAGAACTCTGGAAATGCATATTTCTTAGTTGTAGAGCACATAGGCATGAATTTATTTATAATATTTCCTTGTTATTTCTTTAATAGAGATAAAACATACAGTGATATAACCTTCCTGTTATGGATCATTTGTTTTTCTCTGCTTTTCCCCTGAAAAGTCTGGCTAGAGATTTATCAACTTTCATTAATCTTCTCGAAAAATTAGCATTTGGTTTAATTGCTATTTCCTCTATATTTTGGCTGTTACTGTTCTTGTCTCACAACTCATTTATATTTGCTCAATCATTATTATATCTTTTCCTCCCCTTGTGCTGAGTTTAATTTGCTCTCCTTTTTCTAGTTTTTTAAGACACAAGCTGAGGTAATTGATTAGAAACCTTTCCCCTTCTCTAAAACATTTAGTGCTATAAATTTCCCCAAGCCATGCTTAAGTAGCATCCTACAAATTCCGATATACTGTGTTTTCATTTTAATTAATTTCAAAAATTCTCAATTTCCCTCCTGATATCTGGAGTTTTTTTGGCCCATGGGTTATTTAGAAATGTTTTATTGGGGTTAGTGTTTAGATAAGTGGTTAAGACACTGCTTGAAACAATCAATTGTATGTTAGAGTGTCTGGATTGGAATGCTGGCTCTACTTGCAGTTCCGGCTTCTTGCTAATGTGTACCCTTGAAGGCAACAGGTGTTGGTTCAAATGGTCAGGTCCCTGTCATCCACAGGGGAGACCTGGATTGAGTTTCCAACTCCTGGCATCTGCCTGGCCCAGCATTGGTTGGTGTGGATATTTTGGGAGTAGATCAGTGGATGGAAGATCTTCCCCACCTCCCTAAATGAAAAAAAAAAATTAGAAATGTGTTATTTAGTCTCCAAACATGTGGGAGATTTTCAAGAGCACTTTTGATTATTGGTATTTAAATTAATTACATTTTTGTCAGAGAACACATTTGAAATGGTTTGTATACTTTTAAATTTGAAACTTATTTTCTTACATGGCATATGCACTTTTTAGACAAATATTCTATGGACACTTGAAAAGACTGTGTACTCTATAATTATTGGATAGAATCTTCTATAAATGCTAGTTGGGGCAAGATGTATGTTAGTATTCAACTTTTCTATATTCTTCCCAATTTTTTGTCCATTTGTTCTAGTAGTAATTGAGGGAAAAGTATTGAAATTTCTGATTATAGTTATGATTTCTCTTTGTCATTCCTTCACTTTTTCTTATACATTTTGGTGCTCTGTTTTCAGGTACATAAATATTTAGGTTTATTATTTCCATTCAATGAATTGACCCTTTTGTCATGAGAAACTTGGATTTTGCTGATCTTTGTTCTAAAATCTACTTTGGAAAGAATATGATCACCACAACTTTCATTTGACTAGTGTTATCACAGTATACCTTTTTCCATCTTTTTACCTTTTCCCCAGTTTTATTAACATATAATTTACAAATAAAAATTACATATATTTAAAGGGAACAACATGTTTTCTATTTTTATTTTATTTTAATTTTAAAATTTATTTGAAAGGTAGAGATAGGCAAAAAGACAGACAGAGCTCCCATCTACTATTTCCCTCCCCCAAGTGCCTGCAACAGCTGGGGCTGGGACGGGCACTGAAACTGGGAACCCCAGAACTCAATCCAGATCTTCCACCTAGCTGACAAGAACCCAAGCAGTACTGCTGCTTCCCAGGATCTGCACTGGCAGGAAGCCAGGGGCAGGAGCCAAAGCCAGGTATTGAACCCAGGTACTTTGATATGAGATGAGGGTATTTTAACTGGCATCTTTACTGCTAAGCCAAATTCTCACCCTCAATGTGATGTTTTGATATATTGCATATATTGAGAAATGATTAATACAATCAAGCTAATTAACATATTTATCACCTTACACAGATACTTTTATGTGTATAGTTAGAATACTTAAGATGTGGCCTCTCAGCAAATTTCAGGGATATATTATTATGAACTACTGTTACCATGCTGTACATTGGGTCTCCTTAAATTCTGTTACAACTGCAGGTTTGACCATGCTTTGGTCATCTTTTTACTTGTAACCTCTTTGCATCTTTATATATTTATTATTTATTTATTTGAAAGTCAGAGTTACAGAGAAAGAGGAGGATAGAGAGAAAGAGAGAGATCTTAAACCTGCTGGTTCACTCCTCAGATGGTTGCAACATAAAGGGCTTGGCCAAGCCGAAGCCAGGAGCCAGAGGCTGCATCTAGGTCTCTCACATGGGTAGCAGGGGCTAAACACTTGGGTTATCCTTCGCTGCTTTTCCAGACCATTAGAAGGAAGCTGGATCAGAAGTGAAACAGCTGGGGCATAAATAGGTTCCCATAAGGGACACTAGGGTCGCAGGCAACAACTTTACCTGCCACACCACAACACCAGTCCTGTGTCTTTGTATTTTAAATAGATTTTTTGTAGGAAGGATGTAGCTGAGTCTTGCTTTTTTAAACCTAGTATTACAAAGGTCTGTCTTTAACTAAAGCATTTAGATCATAAACACTTAACATGATTACTGATATGGTTAGGTTTAATGGTATATTATTCACTTTTTCCCCATTTATTATTTTTCTCCTTTTTCTGCCTCATTCTGGATTAGTTATTTAGAATTTCATTTCTCTCAATTTACTAGCTATATCTTTTTGCTTTATCATTTTAGTGACTGCCTTAGAGTTTGTTGAATACCTCTTTCATCTTATCAGAATCTACCTGCAAATGACATGAATTTTCATGTGTAGCATAAGAATCATACAATAGTATACCTCCATTTCTTCTCTTTGGTCTTCGTGCATAAATCATACTTCTTTTTTAAAAGAATCAACTTACTTCTTAAGTTTACTTATTTATTTGAAAGGCAAAGTGAGAATGAGAGAGAGAGATAGAGAGAGAGAGAGAGGGAACCATTCCATCTGCTAGCTCACTTCCCAAAAGCCCATCACAACCAAGGCTAGGACAAGCTAAAGCCAGGAGTCAGGAACTCCATCAGGGTCTTCCACATGGGTGGCAGAGAACCAGGTACTTGAGCCATCATCTGTTGTCTCCCACTGTCACATTTCTGTGCATTAGCAAGCAGGAAGATGGATCAAAAGCAGAGGTAGGGCTCAATTTCAGACATTCAGATATGAGATGCAGGTGTCCCAAGAGGGGACTTAACCTCCTGTGTCACAATGTTTGCCCCATATATCACAGTTCTACATGTATTATAAAACCCATGTAAAGTCTTCCTGGGTTCCCTTTTCCTGCACCATGATTTGGAGACTCTTTCAGGGTAGTAAATTGGGACATTGTAGTCTTAATCTTATTTGTTGACCATATCATTGAATCATGGTTCTTTATTGCCTATGTCTTGCATCTTGAGATTGCTGATTCAAATTTTTTTCTGGATTATGCTATTGCTGTTATTGTAATATTGTTTAGTGTGCAATGCAAATGCGGCCATGTTGTTTCATCTTGCTTAGAAGCTGAAATTCAGAAAAGACCTTTTGAGTGTGGTTGGGGAGCCTGCTTTTTCTTAGGACAAGGTTGTAATCAAGGAGTTCCTTTAGGATTGATGAATATCTGGAAAAAAAAAACTTAGCTAGTGATGGATGAGTTAAGAGCAGGTTGTGTGAAATAACTTGAGGGCCATGGTTTGGAGCTGAGCATGAAGCAGATTCCCAAATGACAGCATCTTGTGGACACTGGCAAAAGATACAGGCAAAGGATTGTGGGAGAAGAACAGATAATTAATAGTAACCCAAGTGAATGATGACCCCTCAGACCATAATCAGCTTGTTGTACATAGATAATAGTTACTTGGCAATTTTTGCAGATGTAAACTGGGACTCAGAAACAGGGTAGTTTGACTAACTTGTACTCTTCAGGATACTAATATGGCTGATTACCAATTACCTAATAAAAATTAAGCACATTTCTTCCTGTAGCTTTGAAGTAATCAAAATGTTTATGATTATTTTATGGTATAATCTGGGAGAAGATAAGTATCATTTCTAACATTTCACAGGTTAACAAATCAAGGTCCCCAAATGTTTAAATGACCTATCAAAGTTTACACACATCAACTCAAAAAGTAGTTAAATCTCCCAAAGAACAAAGAACCTTTAAACCATAGCTAATGAGTTAACAGGGTCTTTCCCTATTCTAGACCAAAGAAACAGAGGCTAATTTTTAGTTCTAAAGTTCTGAAAATTCATTTTCAAACATTTTCAGAAGTCTATGTTATAGCCTATATGCATTCCAAAAAGCAATTTTGAAGTTTCCTGATGATAAAAGAGGAATTAACAGTGGATCAGGGATGGCATGGTAAGAAAGATATTTTGAAATACCTCTGGAATTTCATCCAAATGTGAATGCTATCTGATAAAAGATAAAAGGCATAAAACCCAGTTTGAATCCACTTGGTTAAAGTTGGAACACAATTTCACAATACCATATGATACAATAATTGGGGCTGGTCAGTAGAGAACTGGACTTGCAGGTAAAGTCTGACAGATTTCCCAGATCAATCAGGTGAGATATAAGGTACTGAGATGTTAGTTAACTAAGGCAGGGGTGAACTCATGTTCCACCTGTGCTGGCCTTGTTTCTGTTCCATACATGTACCAATCTCTGACCTGACTCAGAACACTTTCCCAAGTAAAATGCTTTTCTTCTCCCCCATGGAATGATGCAACTTAGCACTACTACATTTGAAGGCTTAGACAAAATTGACAAACTCCTAGAAAACCACAATGACATATTGTTTTACACTTACTAGTTTGGGCAAAACTTTAAAATTCTGGCAGCTTCAAAAAATTATAGCAAGAATGTAGACAAATTAAAACTCTCATATACTCTGGTGACATACATATTGATACAACTACTTTGGGAATGGATAGATTGTCTTATAAAAGCTAAGCATTGGAGCCAATGTTGTGGTGCAGCAGGTTAAGCTGTCACCTGCAATGCTGGCACTCCACATAGGAGCACTCTTTTGCGTCCTGGCTGCTGCTACACCTCCAATCTAGTTCCTTGCTTATTCTTGTGGGAAAACAGCAGGGCTGACTCAAGTACTTGGGCCCCTGCAACCCATATGGGAGACCCAGATGGAGTTCTGGGCTCCTGGATTCATAGTGAGCCAGTCATTACAGCCATTTGGGGAGTGAACCAGCAGATGGAACATCTCTCTCTCTCTCTCTCTCTCTCTGTTTCTCCCCTCACCCCTCTCTGTCACTCTTCCTGTCAAATAAATAAATAAACCTTTATTTTTAAAAGAGGGTAAACATTTGATTTCTCCAAAATGCAGCCATTCTCTTCCAAGGATATTCTCTAGAGAAACATACATACATAAATCACAAACATGGACATCTATAGCAGCATCACATGTCGTAGTGGAAAGCTGGAAACAAGCCAAGTTCCATCAACAGGAGAATGGATGAATACATTCAATTCTATATAATCTAATACATCAGTGAAAAAAAATCTATAAGTACGTATAACAATATGGATGAATCACAAGCAATTTTAAGTAAACAAGTCACAGGAAAATTTTAAAGTATCTTTCCATTTGTATAAATTTCAGAATCAAGTAAAACATAGACACATACTTCTGGGATAAAACCTTAATGAAAATCAAAAGAATGAAAAAAGAAAGGATAGTGGCTATCATGGAGCAGAGAGAGAAGAGTATAGAATCACAGAGGCCCCCATGGGGAAATTCAATGGCATTACTGGTTAGTTGGTCAGTTCATGAATATTCAATTTATTATTTAGCTTCATGAGATATATGTGCATGTGTATTTTTATGTGTTTGATACACATACAGATAATATATATGTGTGTGATATATATGTATAAAATATATATCAGTATCTATCCATCTACCTATATCTTATGATAAATCACCTATATTCCTTTATAGGTAATTTACTAACAGAACTTCAGTTTATATTCCCCACTTTTTTTCAGAACCCACTGGCTCTGCCACTTATTAGCCAGGGCAAATTTATCACACCACTAAGCCATTCTGAGCTTCAGGAGACTCAAGGGTAAAATGAAGATTATAATGCAATGATAATGCCTACCTAGCTGGCCACTAGGAAGATTATTATGAGAATTTCATGCCTGGCACCTGGTAGTACTACTAGGAGCTAGCTTCTCTGACAGGCAATGTTTTAGGATGTCCAAACCCTCCAGCTTGAGTTGGTTGTAAAGATTTAGTGAAACCCTCTGGCCTCAGAATCAGCCCTAAAGGCATTCGGATCCGGCTGAAAATCCCATGAGAGTATTTCAGGCATGGAAAGCCAAGACACTCTGGCAAAAAAAAAAAAATGACCTAAATGAAAGATCTCTGTGAGTGAGATCCCAGTGGAAAGAACAGGTCTTCAAAGAAGGAGGTACCTTTCTCTGAAGGGAGGAGAGAACTTCCACTTTGACTATGACCTTGTCTAAATAAGATAACAGTCGGTGAACTCAAAAGGCTTCCATGGCCTTGGAAACTCATGACTGGAGCATAGGGAGATTACTGATGCCATAAACAGGAGTGTCAATTTGTTAAGTCAACAACAGGAGTCACTGTGCACTTACTCCTCATGTAGGATCTCTGTCCTTAATGTGCGGTACATTGTGATTCAATGCTATAACTAGTACTCAAACAGTATTTTTCACTTTGTGTTTCTATGTGGGTGCAAACTGTTGAAATCTTTACTTAATGCACACTAAACTGATCTGTATATAAAGAGAATTGAAAATGAATCTTGATGTGAATGGAAAGGGAGAAAGAGCAGGAAAGGGGAGGGTTGTGGGTGGGAGGGAAGTCATTGGCGGGGGGGAGCCATTGTAATCCATAAGCTGTACTTTGGAAATTTATATTCATTAAATAAAAGTTAAAAAAAAAGATTTAGTGAAACCAGTCAGTTTTTCTTGATTTGGGACTGATTTTCTTCTGCTATGCCTGGCATTTCTTATGCACTCTCTGAGAGAAAAAATATCTTTGATCATTATAGCCTTTTTCCAGTGTAACCTTTGGTCACTATTGCCTTGGTGTTTATGTTCCTTGCCCACAGGATGGCAGAATAGGCAAAGAATTGTGCAATGGATACTGGAATATCAAGATCTTCTTTTCAGGATAGTCAAGATCGTCTAGAAAACAACCTATTGCAATTCCATTAACACCAGTCATTGAATAAATTGAGACTGGACTGACAGTTTGGAGCAAACTTGGTTCTTATCCTTTACATGGTAAGAAATAAAGCACATTCAGTGACATGAGTTTTAAACAAAAGATTTTAAATATAATTTCTAGTGCTAAAATGCTTCCTACAAGTTCTTACCTGAGGTCTTGTGGATTTATATGTTTGTGAAGACACTTGAAAGCACACATGTGTACACATATTGTGACCATGTGTAGGTGAGAATGCACATGCCTTTGCACTGGCAGGGAAGTCTTGTTGGTTAAACACAGGCACATAAAGAAGGGAAGTTGTTAATAACCTTCTCACCAGTAATATACAAGCTTGCAAAGAGAAAGAATGGTAGTAAGTATCAGCAGGGTGGCATTTGATAATCTAGTGAATGTTGATCTCAGTCTCACCTTATCTCAGTACCATGCATGGTGCTACAGATGTATGGCTAGGGGTTGTTCCAAAAACAAGCATGTTGGGCCTGCCTTTGGCCTACTTATCTGAATCAATGGCTCAGTGACCCCTGTGGTATTATTCTTTTGTTTAAATACACAATTTGTATTAGTTTTCTTGTGGGTGCAAATGACAAACCCAATTCCAACCACTGAAATAAAAGAAGGGATGTATTAACACATATATTCAAACCACAGAAAGAACTGGGATGCAGTCAGCGTTAAAAACAACAGATATTATGGCTCTTCTTAGAAAACTATCTTTTCATCTTTTTGTTTCTCTTTACATCAGTTTTATTCTCTAAAATTAGTTTATTCCTGCCAACAAGGACAATGTCAAAGGCAACTTGATGTTTTACTGCTACTAGTAAAGGAACATCTTAGTCCATATATTTTGAAAAATCTTAGGGGATATCTCTAATTGGCCAGAGGGAAAACTATTACTGATCTAGCCTGAGGTACATTCCTCCTTGTTGCAGGAGGGAGAGTTCCTTGATTGCTAGCTCTTACCAGGACTATTTAGTTGAGGGGAGGAAAGGTGGTCTTCCAAATTAATAGATTTCCTGTTCCAAGCAGATAATGGACATGGAAAAGAAAAGACTTGAACTTAAAGTTCCATAATTCAACCTATTCATTATGTTGTTTCTATATTCTGTCAATATTTTTGTGGTTATTTGTCTTACATTTAAAGTCAGGTATCGCTGGGGCCTGTGCTATGGCGTAGCAGGTGGAGCAACTGTCTGCAGTGCCAGCATCCCATATGGGCGCCAGTTCAAGTCTGAGCTAAATCAGTGGATGGAAGACCCCCACCCCCCTGCCTCTGTAACTCTTTCAAATAAGTAAATAAATCTTTTTTAAAAAAATAAAGTCCTGTATTGCTATATTTCTATGTCTTCCTGTATCATTTTAACCCTTTTTGAGTGTACAATTTGGGGGCATTAAGTACATTCATGTTGCTATGTAACCATCATGACATACATCTAAAAACTTTTCTATTATTACAAACTGAAATATCATACCCATTAAACAACAAGTTTTCATTTCCTACTCTGCTGAGCCCCTGGCAACCACCACTCTACTTTCTACCTCTCTGAATTTTACCACTCTAAGTACCTGATATACGTGTAATTATACAATATGTTGTATATTTCTTAGCATAATGTGTGGTTTATTCATGTAGCATATATTGGAATCCCTTCATGGGACTGGCATTTTTGGCTTTGTGGGTTAATCTGCCATTTGCAACAGGGGCATTCCATAACATAGTGCTCATCTGAGCCCTGGCTACTCCACTCTCAATCTTTGTGTCTGCTAATGTATCTGGGAAGGCAGTGGAAGATGACCCAAGTGCTTGGGCACCTGCCAACCATGTCAGAGACCAGGATGGAGTTCTGGGCTCCAGGCTTCAGCCTGGCCCAGATCTGACTGTCGTAGCTATTTGGGGAGTGAACCAGTAGATGGAAGTTCTCCAACTCTCTTGGTCTTCTCTCTCTTACTTGTTGCTCCATATTTCCAAATAAATAAATAAATTTTTTAACAAAAGAACCCCTTCCTTTTTAAGGCAAAATAATATTTCATTATATATATTTTAAAAGATGTATTATTCATTTGAAGGTAGAGTTACAGAAAGAGAGACAGAGAGATCGTCTACCCTCTGATTTATTTCCCAAATGGCTGCAATGGCCAGGGCTGTGCCAGGCTGAAACCAGGAGCCTAGAAATCTACTTTAATATCCCACATGGGTAGCAGGGGTCCTAAGCACTTGGACTACATCCTGCTACATTCTCATGCACATTAGCAGGGAGCTGGATTGGAAGTAGAGCATCAAGGACTTGAACTGCACTCATATTGGATGCTAGTTTTGCAGGTGGCAGCTGAACTCTCTGTACCACAATGCCAGCCTGTGTACCATATATTTTATCATTCATTCATCAATAGGCAGCTAGACTGTTTAGACTTTTCGGCTATTGTAAATAATGCTGTTATGAACATGAGCATACAAATAGTTCTGTGATGTTTAAAACCCTGAAAAAAAACTTATGCAGAATAAATTGCACTTATATATTGTATGTGTATACACGCATCATGTACTTATATATGTAAATGTGTAGAAAGAGACATGAGATACATAAAATAAATGTGATATATACACACATAAGAAGAGAATATTATTTGGGCATAAAATGATGAAATCCTGTTATTTGTGGTAATATGGACAGAACTTAAGGACATGATGTTAAATGAAATAAAACAGATACATAAAGACAAATGCCATATGTTCTTACTCACTTTTAGAAGCTCAAATATGTAAATTTCATAGAAGTAGAGTGTAGAATAGTGGTCACCAGAGGTGGGAGGGCAGGGGAGAGTGAAGATAGATAGAGGTCAGATACTGGGTACCAAAATACACTAGATAGGTATTCTAATGTTCTATAGCATAGTAGAGCAACTATTTTCTACAACAATTTATTATGTGTTTTAGAATAACCAAAGGAGAAAGAATGTGAAAGCCCTCAAAAGAGAATTAGTAATATTTGAGGAGATGGAAATGCCAATTACCTTGACTTAATCATCACACATTTTATGCATACATAGAATCATAATATTGTAAATATTAAATAATTGCAAGTATTATATGTGAATTTAAAGCATTTTTCATGAAAAAATACCTGAAAGATTCATATCAAACTTTTGAGTCATTGTCACTTTAATGGGAACAGACTAGGGTAAGAAATGAGTCTATAACTTTTTCATGTATGTATGTATTTTTTGTATTTTCATAATGAGTGTAGACTATCATATAAGTTATGCAATTCTAAAATGCAATTAAAATAAAGATTTCAGGCATCTTGGCAGGCTATGGTTAAGAAATAAAGCAAATTTCAAGAGGTCAGAAGAACTCAATGGAAAAAGGAAATGTCACATGCCTCTGTTTGATCTGAAATTTTTTAAAAGATTTATTTTATTTATTCAAAAGACAGAGTTACAGAGAGAGGTAGAGATGGAGAGAGAGGTCTTCCATCTGCTGGTCCACTCCCCAGATGGCCGCAACAGCCAGAGCTGCGCTAATCCGAAGCCAGGAGCCAGGAGTTTCTTTCAGGTCTCCCATGCGGGTGCAGGGGCCCAAGGACTTGGGCCATCCTCTACTGCTTTCCCAGGCCATAGCAGAGAGCTAGATCAGAAGAGGAGCAGCCGGGACTAGAACTGGCGCCCATATGGGATGCCGGCACTTCAGGCCAGGTCTTTAACCCACTGTGCCACAGCGCCGGCCCCTTGATCTGGAATTTTTATAAGGTACACATATTATTTTTTGATTAAAAAAAACCTAAAGGGAAAAAAAAATGTTGAAGGCACAAAGTAGAATTGCACTGTCAACTGAGGCCCAGCAGGAAGCACTAGAGATGCATGAGGCAGCAATGCCAGCAAGTTTCCCACCCCATCTGGATCCTCTCTTCACAGGAAGAAGGCAAGAGTTCAACCTCACCCTGCAGGTGTTGGGAAGAGCTTTGGTACTATCAATTTCACAGAACAGGTGCCAGTCAAACAATGGGAGTAAGGTCATCAGATATAAAGGGGAAACTCAGAAAAGTGGCAAAGGATCAATTCTTGAGATAAAAGGAAAGAGAAGTCAGGAGCAGGCATTCTTTACACAGAATCATCAGAGTTTGATGTGGCACAGTGGCACAGCCAGTTAAGCTGTGGTCTGCACCACTGGCATCCAATATAGGTGCCAGTTCGAGCTCCATCTGCTTCACTTCTGATCCAGCTCTCTGCTGTGGCCTGGGAAAGCAGCAGAAGGTAGTGCAAGTCACTGGACCTCTGCACTCACGTGGAAGACCCAGAAGAAGCTCCTGACTCTTGGTTTAGGCCTGGCCCTGCTGTGATTGATGTGGTCATTTGGGGAGTGAACCAGCAGATGGAAGATCTGTCTCGTTCTGTTTCTTCATCTCTCTCTATAACTATGCCTTTCAAATAAATAAATGAATGTTAAAAAAAAAAAAAAGAATCATCAAACAGAGCCCAGGTACAGCACTCTGGGGCAGATGTTCTAGAAAGATTTCCAAGCATCTTGGAGACAGCTCTGTTATAAGTCCCATAGTAAGTTTTGGACCCTGCCCTTCCGTTTTTTAAAGTGCACAAGGATGAAGATGGACCTGAAACCACAGAGCTGAGATTAGTGTGATGGAGTGAGACAAAGTCTTCAAATAAGGAACAGATTCTGTCATTATTTAAAATGTGCAGTGGGTTAAGCTACCACCTAGGATGCTGGCATACCATATCACAGTATTGGTTCTTATCTTCTGCTCTGCTTCCAATCCAGATCCCTGCTAATGTGCCTGGGAAAGCAGCAGAGGATGGCCCAAGTGGCTGGGCCCCTGTCAAACACATGGGAGACTCTGATGGAGTTCCAGCCTCCTGGCTTCTGTCTGGACCAGCCCAGGCTGTTGCAGCCAACTAACAGTAGATGGAAGATCTCTCTCTGTCTCCCTCTTTCTGTAACTGTCTTTAAAAACAACAACAACAAAAAAGCTTTCAAAATAAATAAGATTTTTGATCGTGTATTTTTGGTATTAATTTTGACCTTTCAAATATTACAGTAAAATATTATTTATCTTGATTACAGAGTTTAAGGGTACCCTTAAACTTTGTTTTAGAGACAAGTGCATCATGAGGTTTCAGCCTAGTTCAGTCAACAATAAAAACAATAACAAATCATCAAGAAATGAGTTTCAAAATGTATCTATCATATACAAATTTAATAAAAATTCAGCCCTAGAATTTGAGTGAACTGAAAAATTTTTAACATGCTAGTCACATGAACCTGCAAATTAAATACATCATTATAAATCTATTAAAGCAAAAACTAAAGTGTTTCTGTGTCCATTGCAAAATATGAAGTTAATGTTCAAATCACTATCAACGCTATTTCTGAAATATTGGCTTTAGAATATTGCCTATCATTTATCTATCACTAGAAAAAAAAGTGATGTAAAAAACTGACAGATATATGCTTTCACTTTATAAGCAATATCTAAATTAAAACAACTTTATTCAAAAAGCAATAAAATAACATTTGATGATTTTTATTCAGTTAAATGGTATTTGAAGAGCAGGATTATTTAGAGCTTCAGGGTAAAAGTAGGTTGTATTTTCCAATAAATATTTAATTTTGTTTTGTACCAATGGTCTCAAATGCATAATTTCTAAAAGGCTGCAATCCATATAGGACATGTTCCTTCATCTCTTTTCAATTAATTTTAGAGAGGAGAAAATATACTTCAAGGCCCTTAAGCACATACCCTTTTCATAATCTGGCTCCTGCCTGCCCACTCCAGCCTTATTTCGTTACCCTCCCTCTTTTCCTGGGCATTCTTCATTTTGGCCATATGGAAATAAAGTTCCTCAACCATGCTTTGTGCATATTGATTTCTCTGTCTGCAATGCAAGGTCCTTTCCTGACTTTTTTGATTTAAGGACATCCTCTTCATATTAATAACACAAATAAGGACAAATCCCCCACCTCAGCTCAAGGTCATCTCCTCTAGGAATTGTCATTCTGAATAGATATTCCTATGTGTGCTCCTGTGGTGCTGCACCCTGTGACACCACAGCCTCCATGACAGTATAAACCTGTACTCTTGATTTTGCACTGCCCCTTTAAGTTCCTACTTTCTCAGGAAAATTACTTAAGGCATGGTAGCACTATGCCAGACAGACTGATTGCAAGCCCTTTCAATCTCAACTGGCCTCACCAGCATTTCTGCATACCTACTCCCTCCTACCAAATCCATAAAAACGTTCCAAAAATTTGTAATGGAAGAGGCTGATTTTACCATTACTCCTGATTCCTTACTTGACTGCCTCCTACCAATCTTTCTCTCCACAAAAAGACCCTAGCTTTGGTGATTGGCTTTCTATGAACAAGGGCAGATGGACTCATTTTTTTTTATTTCAGTAAAATTTCCTAGTGATTAGTTATCACCTGCATTAGATTTCAAACTCCTTAAAGGCAGGGACTATGTCTGTTTGAATGTTCACATTCTACTGTGCAAGCTTCTTATCACATAGTAGACACTCAGCAATTTTTGTTCAATGAATGACTCAGCTTTGGTAACTCCCATCCCTTCACGTCTCATGTTGTACCCATTATCAAATCCTGTTTATTCAAACATCAAAATATTTCTCAAATTACTTGATTTTTCTGTGTCTTCACCAGTACTAGCATGCTTCAAGCCACCAACCTTTTTCATGTGGACTTCGGTAACCTAATTGTCTTACTACTTTCTTCCACTTGTGCTTCTCCAGTCTACTCCACACACGACAGCCAGAGTGGTTTTCCTCAAATGCAGATCGTAGCATGTCACTCCATAGCAATGGTTTCCAAGTATCCCTGGTGTAAAGTCCAATGCTCCTAAATTGGCCTAAGAGGCCTAAATTTCTCTATCCTTGATTCCCTGACCTTGTCTTGGTTTTTCCAACTAGCTACTCCCCCTTCCACCATAGTACCTTTGCACATGTGCCTCCTCCACTTAGAACATACTTCTTTTTCCTTTTCTCATAATTCACTCATATTCATCTTTCAGAATTCAGCTTCAGTATTGCTCCCTCAGGGAAGATTTCCTTGACCCTCATGATGATCCGATCACCTACTTTTGGTTCTCCTGGCACCGTTAAAATATTTATCACTGCTTATTTTTGTTTAATTTCTGTTTTCCCACACTCAATTATCTCTAATACTGGAACCTCAATGGCACATAGGATGCTCTCAATAAGCATTTGAGAATGATTTACTGGTAATTCATGGTGATATAAGACAAAGTTGAAGGAACTAGTCCATTTTTGGGGATGCACTATGATTTCCCCATTGCCACAGAACTCTATAACCACATGCATGGACGATTCTTATAAGTAGGTTGTCTTTGTTCATACATAATTCAGAAACTGGGGTAGGCAGAGGGTAGGCAAAACAAAGGGAGCCTAGAGGATATACTAAGCAGAGAGTTTCATGGTTCCTCTACTACAGGAACTTAAGCTTCAAAGTTCTAAGAAGGGCCGGCGCTGCGGCTCACTAGGCTAATCCTCCGCCTTGTGGCGCCGGCACACCGGGTTCTAGTCCCGGTTGGGGCGCCGGATTCTGTCCTGGTTGCCCCTCTTCCAGGCCAGCTCTCTGCTGTGGCCCGGGAGTGCAGTGGAGGATGGCCCAAGTGCTTGGGCACTGCACCCGCATGGGAGACCAGGAGAAGTACCTGGCTCCTGCCATCGGATCAGCATGGTGCGCTGGCCGCAGAGCGCCGGCCGCGGCGGCCATTGGAGGGTGAACCAACGGCAAAGGAAGACCTTTCTCTCTGTCTCTCTCTCTCACTGTCCACTCTGCCTGTCAAAAAAAAAAAAAAAAAGCTCTAAGAAAAGTACACTCCTTGAAGAGAGGATACTAGCTTATTAGTCATTCATCAATAGGATACAGTTGTCAAGGAAAACTCCAGCAAATTGAATGTTGTGGCATATAGCAGCCCGAAACATCTTCTTTCCAAGTAGTATTCACAATAAAGGTTTAACTTAATGAATACATCAACTAGCATATAAACATCTTTATCATTAAAGGGAAATAAAATTACGTTATTAGCCAGAGAAGAGCAAAATTCCCAACCATATAACATCAGATAATTTTTGCAGTCTTTCTATTTTCCACAGCATCTCTTTCAACCCTTCTCCATTGTTCTCAAATTTCACCCCTTCCTTCTTTTAAAAAATTACTTCTACTCTTAATCTGTTAGGAAAATAGAAGCCACCAGACAGAAATTCTTCAAAGTCCTTCTACTAATTCCCTCATTCTCATCCCTACCTCCATCTTCATTGAATATGTATCAGATTCCCATCCTTTAATCTCAACTTGTACCACCATGAGGAATGATATTTTTACGATAGCATTATTTCCTGTTCCCTAAGAAGCCTGGCTCCATCACTTAATACTGTTCTTTCCCATGACTTCAACATTTTCTTGCATAAGCTTTCCCATAAGCTTTCTCTTTTTTAAAAGATTTATTTATTTACTTATTTGCACAGAGAGAGGAGAGGCAGAAAGAGAGTCTTTCATCTGCTGGTTCACTCCCCAGATGGCTGCAATGGCTGGAGCTGCGCCAATCCGAAGCCAGGAGCCAGGAGTTTCTTTCAGGTCATCCAGGTGGGTGCAGGGGCCCAAGGACTTGGGCCATCTTCTACTTCTTTCCCAGGCCATAGCAGGGAGCTGGATTGTAAGTGGAGCAGCCAGTACTTGAACCGGTGCCCATATGGGGTGCTGGCACTACAGGCAGCGGCTTTACCCGCTACAACACAGTGCTTTGTTCCCCCCACCCCATAAGCTTTTAATTGAGCTACTCTTTTCCATCTTATAAAAAATTCCCCCAGGGGGGCTGGTGCTGTGGCACAGCAGGTTAAAGGTCTGGTCGGCAGTGCTAGTATCCCATATGGGCACTGGTTTGAGTCCCGGCTGCTGCACTTCCCATCCAGCTTCTTGCTAATGAGCCTGGGAAAGCAGCTAGAGGATGGCCCAAGTCCTTGGGCCCCTATACCCACATAGGAGACCCGGAAGAAACTCCTGGCCCCTGGCTTCAGATCAGCTCAGCTCCAGCCATTGTGGCCATCTAGGAAGTGAACCAGCAGATGGAACACCTCTTTTTCTACCTTTCTCTGTAACTCTGTCATTCAAATAAATAAATCTTTAAAAAATATCAGAAGTACTTTTTATTGTTGACTATTCCACTTGCATGAAACTATCTTCCTTCGGTTTCTAGGATATCACACTTTGCTTATTTTGTTTCCTATCTCTCTGACATTTATTTTTTAATTGATATGCAATAATTGTGCATATTTGTGGGGTACAGTGTGATATTTCAACACATATACTGATCAAATCAGGGTGATTGAAAACCAGGTGATTGTTCTACTTTTGAAACTAAGGAGAAAGCATTGATAATCTCTGAATTACCTGCTGGGTCGTTCTTCCCTTGCCTTGAAGAAGGCAGCATTTTCACAAATAGCTCTATGATGCTATTTTTTAAAAAAGATTTATTTATTTGAAAGGTAGAATTAGAGAGAGACAGAGAGAGGGAGAGGCAGAGAGAGAGAGGTCTTCCATCCTCTGGGTCACTTCCCAAATGGCCACAACCACTTGAGCTGGACCTATCCGAGGCTGGGAGCCAAGAGTTCCTTCCAGGTCTCCCACGTGGGTACAGGGGCCCAAGTACTTAGAGGCCATCTGCTGCTGCTTTCCCAAGTGCATAACATAGAGCTACATTGGAAGTGTAGCAGCTGGGACTGAACCTGGGTCCAAATGTGATGCTAGCACTACAGGTAGAGGCTTAACCGTCTACACCGCAGTGTCACCCCTATGATTCTATTTTAAGAAATCCAACAATCTTTCTTTATTTCATCCTGTGTCATTTCCCTTTGGCTCAAACTGGCAGTTTTCATGCTGAGGTAGCTAGCTAAATCTGTGGTTCACACTCATATTAATCTCTATTAAAAGGCCACTTGCTTTAGGAGCATGTGCCAAGCAAGGGCCACTGATGCCTAGCTCAGATGCTCAAGCCCTCCCCTCCCCCCGCAGAGGGAAGCTCAGCTGGTGGCCTAAGGTGGCCCGCAAGAGGGTGAGAGTCTGCACTCAAGGCATGGAGGGCTGTCCCAAGGCCCCAGTGCAGGCTGTGATCCCATACCACCTGGCCCCTACTAGTTCCTCAAATTGTGCATTGTATTTGCCACCCACGCCTTGTTTCCTGACTCAGTGGTGTCCTGGTTGGAAAGAAATGGGAGAAAAGGAGCCATGTGACTGGCTTCTTTCAGCCCTCCTGTGTTAGTGCCTGGTTGGCAATTGTAGAGAGGAAAATACAGTGAAAAAGCCATGTTTTTTATACAAGGGTGGGAGGGGAGGATGGGGACAGGGAAATAAGATCTTACATTTTTTATATGATTTTTAAAAATTCTGTATTTTAACAGTGATGGAGAAATAAACTAAAAGTTATTTTTCTATCAAGAAAAGAGAAGAGGTGGATTTTTTTTTCCTTTGGATTCCAACCTTTTCTCCTAGTAACAGAGTATAAATCATGGATACCAGAGAATAATGTGGACCTCAGGAATCCTGGACAGATTGAGACACTTCCATCTTCCTCAGGAGGAAAAAGTGGGGGTATTGCTAGCTTACTCTGAAACCTAAAATGAAAAATATGAGTTGTGTGCCTTGGAAAGGCGAAAAGGCCAAATCGGAATCTTTGGAGCTGCCCCAGGCAGCACCCCTACATAAGAAACAGTGCAGGGAGCTCTGTGCCCTCCATGCTCTCAACAATATCTTCCAGGACAGCAATGCCTTCACCTTGGAAACTCTGCAAGAAATTTTCCAGAAGTTGTCCCCAAACACCATGGTGACACCCCACAAGAAGAGCAAGCTGGGAAATGGGAACCAATGTGAATGTCATCATGGCAGCACTTTATTTTTTTTTTTAATTTTTTTTTGTTTTTGTTTTTTCTCATTTTCGATTCTCTTTATATACAGAAGATCAATTTAGCATACATTAAGTAAAGATTTCAACAGTTTGCTCCCACACAGAAACATAAAGTGAAAAATACTGTTTGAGTACTAGTTATAGCATTAAATCTCAATGTACAGCACACTAAGGACAAAGATCCTACATGAGGAGTAAGTGCACAGTGACTCCTGTTGTTGACTTAACAAATTGACACTCTTGTTTATGGCATCAGTAATCACCCTAGGCTCTTGTCATGAGCTGCCAAGGCTATGGAAGCCCCCTGAGTTCACTGACTCTGATCATATTTAGACAAGGCCATGGTCAAAGTGGAAGTTCTCTCCTCCCTTCAGAGAAAGGTACCTCCTTCTTTGATGACCCATTCTTTCCACTGGGATCTCACTCACAGAGATCTTTCATTTAGGTTTTTTTTCCCGAGAGTGTCTTGGCTTTCCATGCCTGAAATACTCTCATGGGCATTTCAGCCAGATCCACATGCCTTAAGGGCTGATTCTGAGGCCAGAGTGCTGTTAGGACATTTGCCATTCTATGGGTCTGCTGTGTATCTCACTTCCCATGTTGGATCATTCTCTCCCTTTTTGATTCTATCAGCTAGTATTTGCAGACACTATTCTTGTTTATGTGATCCCTTTGGCTCTTAGTCCTATATTATGATCAATTGTGAACAGAAATTGATCACTGGGACTAGTGAGATGGCATTGGTACATGCCACCTCGATGGGATTGAATTCAAATCCCCTGGTATGTTTCTAACTCTACTGTTTGAGGTAAGTCAGCTTGAGCATGTCCCGAATTGCACATCTCTTCCCTCTCTTATTCCCACTCATATTTAACAGCAAACACTTTTCAGTTAAGTTTCAGCACTTAAGAATAATTGTGAATTGATTACAGTATTCAACCAAAAGTATTAAGTAGAACAAGCAAAAAAAATACTAAGAGGGATAACATATTAAGCTGCTCATCAACAGTCAGGGTGAGGGCTGATCAAGTCACTGTTTCTCATAGTGTTCATTTCACTTTAACAGGTTTCCTTTTTGGTGCTCAGTTAGTTGTCACCTATCAAGGAGAACAAGTGGTATTTGTCCCTTTGGGATCGGCTTATTTCACTCAACATAATGTTTTCCAAATTCCTAACAGGGATCAGTTTTCAGTTAAAATTTAAACACCTAAGAATAATTGTGTGTTAATTACAGAGTCCAACCAATGGTACTAGAACAAAAAAAATACTAAAATGGATAAAGTATTACATTGTACATCAACCGTCAGGACAAGAGCTGATCAAGTCACTGTTTCTCATAGTGTCCATTTCACTTCAACAAGTTTCCCCTTTGGTGCTCAGTTAGTTGTCGCCGATCAGGGAGAACATATGATATTTGTCCCTTTGGGACTGGCTTAATTCACTCAGCATGATGTTTTACAAATTCCTCGTGGCAGCACTTTAAACCAAAGGCTATGAAGCTTTTGGTGGGACAAGTGCAGAGCTGTCAGTGTTATTGCTCTCACTAACATCATGGGCTTTATCATGAATCTACCCTCCAGTCGGTACTAGGGTCCACCCAAGTTGCCACTCAAAAGGTAGCACTGGATCTGTGTTCATGAGGTGGGGAGGGGCTATTACAACCTCAACTCCAAACTCAAGATGTCCGAGTAAACTGGAGGTGAGAGTGAGCTCAGGAAATTTCTGAAGCATCATTTGTGAGAAAAGAACTGTGAACTTTTGCTGGTGGTACTCAAAGAGGTGGAGGCCCATCTGAGTTGGAGGGCTGATATGTAACAATTCCATCCAGCCTTACCCTCACTTCTACCTTCCAGTCCTTTGTGATATTCTGTGACTTCTACAGTGGGGCTGCCCTTGCCAAACATCTCATCAGGGTGTGTCCCCTTCAGATTTGGCAATACAATGGAATGAATGTGTAAAAGTTGTAAGAACCACTCAGCATTGTTTGCTCCTGGAAAGGAAGGCAGGAAGGAGCTCTGCACACTTAGGGGAAGCTGGGACAGGGTAGGTGGGTCTAAAATCACAGACTTGACACAGGTTCTGTTGGAGTTTTCCACTGTTGTGCCAGATTCACTGCAGACATTGCCTTCACCTTCCCTCTCCTGTTGCACCAGCAGGTCTGAGGATAACAGGAATGCAAAGCCATATGACTGGCTTGAAGGACCCTGAACATAAGGGTCTCTCGGGAAACCATCTCTAAAAACCCAGGAGCAGCACCCTATGCTGTCTCCCGACCTTAACACCACCTTTATCCCCATTTGAAGGGTAGTTTGTAGTTAGCCTCAGAGTTTTATAATGAGGAGTTCACTAAAATTCCAAGCCAGTAGGTGAACCCTGAAGTCTTCTAGTATGATGGATGAGGTAGATACCTCAGAGGATGTGGCTGCAGCCATGCTAGAATTGGCATGGGTGGTTGATTTTCTATACTCCAATTTTGTCCCTGCTATCTCACCATATTGATTTAGGAGGCTCTGGAGCAAAAGACAGCTTTCCCAGACGGCCCACTCTGGAAAAGTCAGAAAAAAAAAATAAGTCAGCTTTTGACATCAAATCCCACTAGTTTGTGATGGAGCTGAGTGACAAAGGAATGCATGGAATAAGAGCAGGCAGAATTGGTAGAAGTGCTGGCACTGCAGGCGGCAGCTTTACCCACTACACCACAGCATCAGCCCCTAAGTTTCTAACATGCCCTTTTCTCTCTCTTTTGTTTAAGATTTATTTATGTATTTGCAAGGCAGAACAATGGTGTTGGAGGGGTAGCAGAACAGAAAGATCTTCCATCTGCTGGTTCACTCCCCAAATGGCCACAATGGCCCTGCTTGAGCCAGGCCATAGCCAGGAACCAGGAACTCCATCCCAGTCTCCCACAAGGGTAGCAGATGCCCAAGTATTTGGGCCATCCTCCGCTGCTTTCCCAGTGTATTAGGAGGGAGCTGGATCAGAAAGGGAGCAACCAGGACTCCAGTGGGATTTAGAACCATTAGCAGTGGTTTAACCTGCTGCACTACAATACCAGCCCCCTAGCATGCACTTCAAAACTCTGCCTCATTCTACTGATCAACCAGTTATGAAAGCTTCCACATGTTTAGGTATCACAGCAGCACCCTACTTCTCAGTTCCAATGTCTCTCCTAGTTTGGGCTGCTATAACAAATGACCATTGACAGGGTGACTTATAAACGACAAAAATTTATTTTTCACAGTTCTGGGGGCTAGAGGTCCAAGAACAACATGCCAGCATGGTTACATTCTCATGTGGCCCCCCGTGGTAAAAAGAACAAACCAGCACTCTGGCCTCTATTATGAGGTCCCTGATTCTATTTTGACCTAATTATCTCTCAAAGGCCGCACCTCTTTATACCACCAAAGTGGGGATTAGATGTCAACATATGAGTTTTGAAGGAATACAAACATTCAATCAATAACAGACTTCAAAGTACCTCTGTGGGGAGCAATCCGGACTAGACTAAGTTGCTCGAATTAGGACTTATTCTATGCATCTGCTCTCCCACAATATGGCGCTGGGAGAGAAGTAAACAGCTTCCGCACAGCTGCCTCCAGTTCAACCAATTAACTGTAGGACTTGCTCCTGATTGGAGAGCAGCGTACTCAGCCGAGTTGGGATTGGCGGAGGAGGACTATAAAGGAGGAGAGAGACGGCATGCACCAGAAACATCTATGGGGAACATCTAAGGGAACCCGTGCAGCCCCCGAGAGAACCGGCCGGCGGTGTGCCGCTCCCCTGCGGAAGTGGGGAATGCGGCCAGGGGGAACTGCCCTTCCACGGAGGTGGAAGGGATAGTAGCCAACCCGGGAAGAACCAGCAGCAAACCCGGGGAGGGCCGAGCAGACGAAAGAACAGCGCAGGGTCCTGTGTCGTTCCTCCACGAAGAGGGGGAGCGACATAATGGTGCCGTGACTCGGATATGAAGCCTAGGCAGGACTTAGTGTCGTTCCTCCACGAAGAGGGGGAGCGACAACCTCCTTACCATTTTATAAGGAGAAATACCTCTTCAATCCTATTTTCCCCTACCTTCTCTAAATAACTTCTCTTTACTTAATAACTTCTCAATTCTCTTGTTTTGAATTTGGTAGCATATTTGATGTGAAGGACAAATAAATAATTAAATCATTTGATAAAATTTGTTCACAAAAGCTTATGGTTCCCCATGGTGAGATTATGTCATCAGAATGTGACGCAAAATGATAGTGATGTCATAAACCTCTAGAACTGTCTGAACCACATAAAACACAGTAGTTGCCTTAGAAGAAGAAACATTTGAACACAGTCCTGGACATGAATCTTTTTATTTATGTCCTACTTTTGTCCATTTGGACAAATAATGGTTTAAACACAAATGAAAGCAATGGATCTTTTACTACAGGTATGTAAATTATGATCTGTTATAGTAAGTGTTCAAGAGTTTCATTAGAAAATATAGCTGTATTTAAGAAATATTTTGCCACTTCAGTGTTACCATTAGTTAAGTTTTCAAGAATTTCTAGCATAATAGTTGATATTTTTACTTTTCTGTGAAAAATCCATGTAAAATATAGGCATAAAGAGTACAAACTTATGGTCTGCCATTTTCCTACTTCACTATCCAATCAACCTCTTCCCAATCTAAATATATAATACTACATGAATGAATCTGGTGTGGAACTTAACACATAGTAAGTTTTTGGCAAGAGTTTACTCTTGTCCCATTCACTTTTCCATCACATACACTCACCTGCACATTAACGTCCAAGTGTACTCACACAAACATGACAGACTAGACACACACACTCAAAAGCCCAGATGATATGGTAAGCAAGCCATGATGTAGGGGTAATACAGATAATAATAGTACAAAGTAGCCAGAGATGCCTCCCAGATTTGACTTCTAGACTGTGGCTGAAGACTAGATAAAGGAAAGAAAATGGGCACACTCTATAGTTTAAAAAAAAAAAGTGATAAATTGATTTCATTGTGACATATAGTGGCAACCCACTATCAAAGCAGAAGAAAACTTGGTTACCAAACACATTGTCTGATAATTTAATCTCTTTACAGCAGCAAAACGCCTTGAATTAACGGAAACAAAAATGGACAATTTTAGAAAACATCTACTCATTGTCATAATTGGTATTATGATCATATCCTTTGTCTTTACTTGCTTTTGTTTTCTCCATTATGATTGTATGAACGATGAGATCTCCAAAGGAGCAACGTAAGTTTTACACCTTTAAATTAAGAATGTAATTGGAATGTGTGTATACATATAGTGAAGGTTTCATTGTTGTTCAGATTACTTAACATTAACTTTAGACTTTACAAAATACCGACCTCTTGTGGGTGGGTATTTTTACTTAAATTACATCAGCTCTTAAATATTCTCAAGTACATTATCAATTTTAGCCTAAATTGTTTCCTATTCAGGGTTCAGCTTAATCCCAGGTTACTAATTCATTAGAAATTTAGTCTAGGAAAAGAGGGCATGAATATCTGAGTAAGATGAGAGAATGAAGAGAGTGAGAGACAGGGGTTGTGCCTCTGTTTTCCAAAGTCAATGAAACATTTTAGATAACATATCAGTTTAATATTTAATAGATGGAAAATTAGTTGCTATTGTTACATCATATCCATCCTGCCTGTCATATATGAGGATACTTCCATAAGTTTATGGAAAATGGAATTAAAAGACAATTTAATAATTTATTAAATTTTAATAGATTATTTTTAAAAGATAAGCAGTTTATTTTGGTACATTTTTCAATCCCATGCATATGAGGAGTTTTCAAAAAAGTTCACAAAAATGCATATTATGAAAAAACGTGCATGAATTTCAAATAGTTTGTCCCAAAATAAACTCATCTTTTAATTCTAATTTTTCCACAAACTTTTTGAAATTCCCTTGTAGGAAGATCAGGCTGATCTTTATCAGCATGAATTTTTAGTGAAAACTTCCTAATCCAAGGAGTGGCTACTAAAATGCAGTAATATTGTTCTATTTCTCTATCTTCAGAAGAATATTATGAACAAATATTCGTGTATAAATAATTTGATATTGTATATATTATAAGAAAACAATGACTTTGGTCTAAAGAGATTCTTTTTTCCTCTGACATGTTATTAGTTTCTGGTTGTGCTATAAAAAGTTTAATTTCTGGAATAAGTAAAATTCTCTGTTTCTCATTCTCTCTTAAGAGTAGATTAGGGGACTGGCATTGTGGCATAGTGGGTAAATAAATAAATCTTAATAAAATAGAGTAGATTTGAAATAACTTTGTGTCACTCCATATATAGACTATATGGTTATCAGATGTGGTTAAAACAGTAAAATATTCCAAAAAAGCATGAGTTCATATCTATAACTTGAGTCATAGCTTTCACCATATTCCAATTCTGTATTCAGTTTTCTTACTATAGCCAAAAAAAAAAAAAAATCAAAGGCCTAAACTGACAGAACACCCTTAGTTTTCTTATAATAGTAATAGGACTGTTCTGTTTAAAATTATTATACTCCAAATTTTCTACTTTCAGGGTCAAGAAAGAAGGTATAGCAGCCAAATCTTCCCTGTCATCCAAAATATCATTCAGCGAATTCAGGCCACTTGGTTCATACAGTCCAGAAAAACAATCCATGCTATCTGGTATTGACAAGTTATCTGGTCCCTTAAGTCCAGGAAAGTCATCCATACCATCTAGTGCAGAAAAGTTAATCAGGTACCCGAGTTCAAGACAGTCATCTATATCATCTAGTGCTGAACCTTTAATCAAGCCATCAAGTGAAAAAAAGTCAAGAAGGCCACCAAGACCCTCAAAATTTCTCAGGTCATCGCACATGGAAAAGTCAAATAGAACACACAATCTAGAAAGGCCATATAAGTTAGCTCATGCCCATAAGCCAGTCAATCAAGGCAGTCCTTCCTATGCAGTCAAGCCGGTCAGGCAATCCCCACCAGCTTATCTACACTGTCCAGCCTGGTCAGCCAAGACAGTGTGTCCATATCATCCACAAAATCAAAGCTTGCCATTTAAGCCATCCATACAGAAATTTTCTAGGCCATCCAGACGTCTTAAACCGAAAAAATCATTGGGTGTAGGCAAGGCAGCCAGGTTATCCAGATCTCTATTAGCCAAGAGTTGCCAATGTTACAAAGAAAGATGCCTTGTTTGCAAAAGTTCTGAGCCTTTAGTCAATGATATTCCCGAGTCAAAGAAGAAAAACACTCAAAAGCTACCTGTTTCAAGTAAAGTGAAGCCTTTTCCCAGATCCTTTCAGAAAGTAGATTCCTGGTACAATGTATACCATGATAATGTGAGTGACAGTGATGTAAGAACATATGACAGTAACGATGACAGTGATAGGGAGATAACCATTATTTGCAACATCAGGTACAATGAAGTCATCCCTGAAGATACCCTAAATAATTAAGAGCTCAAGAAAAATAAAATCTAACTGTGATGGAGCAAACTTATACCAATTATTTTATGCTCATCATCCCTTAAGCTACTGATAGAGGGAAAAATCCACTCATGACCACTATCAAGATCAGTCTTATCCATCACGGAGGTGATTTGTTTTTAAAATAACAATTAAATGCTTAACACAAATTATTATTGTTATTGTCATTGTATTTGAGAAGTATAAGGTTCTGTTGAAATATCTTAAAATTTTTATTTTAATTTTTAATAAGTTTTTAACAGATTCAATGTGATTTGTAGATACAATTCTAAGAATATAACACTATTTCTCTTCTCCCTCTCTCCCTTCCTCCCCCTCCCTCCCTCCTATCCTCTTTCTTTCTCCCTTCCTTTTTTTAAGTTTTTTAGATAATATATTTTAAAATTATGTTACAGTAAAAAGCCTTAATACTTTATCTGGTAACGAGGGTAGGAAACACAGACATTCATTTTCACAGACATCTAGCAAGGAATTGCAAGGTGGCTAACCTGATCTCCTCCTTCCCTTGGATTAGCCCTCAATTGAAGTGCCAATCTAATTACTTTTTAATGCTTATGTGCAGTAATCACAGTTTAATAATGTATTTTTTCTGTAGTGTCCAGTGCTTTTTGGAAATAGCTTTGTGCTGTGGATTGAACGTTTGTGTTCTTCCAAAATGGGTGTGTTGAAACCTGAACCCCTATGTGATCATATTAGGTGGCTGGGCACTTGGGAGTTAATTCGGTCATGAGGGTAGAGCCCTCATGTATGAGACTGATGACTTTGTAAGTGGTTGAAGGGACCAGAGATCTTCCCTTCCATAATGTGAAGGCACAGCAAAACAAACAAACAAACAAAAAACAAAAAAATAAAACCAAAACCAAAACCAACAACAAAAACTTCATTTGTGATCATAGAGCCAGCACTTTCCAGAAAGTGATTCTGCTGGTGATTTGATCCTGGACTTGCCAGACTTCAGAACTGTAAGAAATAAATTTCTGTTGCTCAGAAGCTACCAAGTAAATGGTATTTTGTTATAGCATCTTGGACAGACTAGGGCACTCTGCCTACTTGGCTCTGGCTGAGTTGGGGCTATACTTAAAGTAAGGGTTCAGCCTGCAGTACCCACACACCTGAAGCTCCATGATTATTAATTTCAGTGTTCTAATCTTCATAAGTTTCATCAAGGCGTCTCATTCTTTTTGTTACCTTACAAAATAGTAAAATTCTTAATCCTGATGTGTATTATCTAAAGATTACAGTCAAATTTCTGTTCATCTAAATATTTTTCCTACATGATACTTCCTCACTTTGAATCAGCAGGGGTGGCAAGCCAGGGGAAAACCTTAGAGTCATATGCTCTAACTTCCCCATTGATGAATTGTTATCCTTGCCTTCTTCCAAAGGCATGATTGAAAAGAGCAGGCAAAGTTCTGGATTCCCAGCCTATATTCAAGTAGAATACAGTTTGTCCTATGTAGAATCTAGCAGATAGCATGTATTGAATATGTACTTTTTGTTCAGGGACTATACTAGTCTCTAAGTCTCACTGGCCCTAACATTGCCCTCTAGTTTGCTGAATTCAATAAAAGAACTCACAAGACTCAATAACAGATCACACTCATGGCTAAACCTTATTCCAACAAAAATATGTAGACCAATGAAACAGGAAAATATATACATCAGGAGTAATACAGAGAGGTCAGGCATAGGGTTTTGAGTAGTTCCCTACCTGGGGCCCTACAGGACATGTTTTCTCTCTAGCAGAAAACTACATGGACATGTGCACAATGTCTCTGCACAAAAAATCTGTTCAAATATATGGTTCTTAAGCTTTTATTTTTTTAATTTTTTATTTAGTAAAAATAAATTTTTCAAAGTACAGTTAATGGATTACAATGGCTCCCCCCCCCATAATTTCCCTCCCACTCACACCCCTCCCATTTCCCGCTCTCTCTTCCATTCCATTCACATCAAGATTCATTTTCAATTATCTTTATATACAGAAGATCAATTCAGTATATATTAAGTAAAGATTTCATCAGTTTGCACCCACACAGCAACACTAAGTGTAAAATACTGTTTCAGTACTAGTTATAGCATTACTTCACATTGGACAACACATTAAGGACAGATCCCACATGAGAAGTAAGTACACAGTGACTCCTGTTGTTGACTTAACAATTTGACACTCTTGTTTATGGCGTCAGTAATCTCCCTAGGCTCTAGTCATGAGTTGCCAAGGCTATGGAAGCCTTTTGAGTTCGCCGACTTCGATCTTATTCCGACAGAGTCATAGTCAAAGTGGAAGTTCTCTCCTCCCTTCAGAGAAAGGTACCTCCTTCTTTGATGGCCCCATCCTTTCCACTGGGATCTCACTCGGAGAGATCTTCCATTTAGGTCTTCCTTTTTTTTCTCCTAGGGTGTCTTGGCTTTCCATGCCTAAAATACTCTCATGGGCTCTTCAGCCAGATCTGAATGCCTTAAGGGCTGATTCTGAGGCCAGAGTGCTATTTAGGACATCTGCCATTCTATGAGTTTACTGTGTATCCCGCTTCCCATGATGGATTGTTCTCTCCCTTTTTGATTCTATCAGCTAGTATTAGCAGACAATAGACTTGTTTGTGTGATCCCTTTCACTCTTAGACCTATCAGTGTGATCAATTGTGAACAGAAATTGATCACTTGGACTAGTGAGATGGCCTTGGTACATGCCACCTTGATGGGATTTTATTGGGATCCCCTGGCATGATTCTAACTCCACCATTTGGGGCAAGTCTGATTGAGCATGTCCCAAATTGTACATCTCCTCCCTCTCTTATTTCCACACTTATATTTAACAGGGATCATTTTTCAGTTAAAATTTAAACACCTAAGAATGATTGTGTGTTAATCACAGAGTTCAACCAATAGTACTAGAAGAAAACAAAGAGAAAATACTAAAATGGATAAGGTATTACATTGTACATCAACAGGCAGGACAAGAGCTGATCAAGTCACTGTTTCTCATAGTGTCCATTTCACTTCAACAGGTTTCCCCTTTGGTGCTCAGTTAGTTGTCGCCAATCATGGAGAACATATGCTATTTGTCCCTTTGTGACTGGCTTAATTCACTCAGCATAATGTATTCCAGATTCCTCCATCTTGTTGCAAATGACCGGATTTTGTTGTTTTTGACTGCTGTATAGTATTCAATAGAGTACATGTCCCATAATTTCTTTATCCAGTCTACTGTTGATGGGCATTTGGGTTCGTTCCAGGTCTTAGCTATTGTGAATGGAGCTGCAATAAAGATTAATGTGCAGACAGCTTGTTTGTTTGCCATTTAAATTTCCTTTGGGTAAATTCCAAGGAGTTGTATGGCTGGGTGAAGCTTTAATTAAGAGCCAGTCTCATAGGGACATCATGCTGCATGACCAGCCATGACAACTGAAACTCAGGATCCCAACAATGAAACTAGATACATACCATATATGTTGATGTTTCTGTAAAGCAGTACTGACAAGCTGATATGGCATAGTCCATTGCTCCAGGTGTACAAAACATAACCATCAATGGGCTGGTGTTGTGACACAGTAGGTTAAGCCTCTGCTTGTAATGCAGTATCCCACATCAGATGAAGTGTTGGTTAGAGACCCAGATGCTCTGCTTCTGATCCAGCTCCTTACTGGTGTACCTGGGAGAGCAGCAGAAGACAGTCCAAATGCTTGGGCTCCCTGCCACCCATGTGGGAGACCTGGATGGAGTTCCGAGCTCGTGGCTTCAGCCTGGCCCAGACCAGGCCATTGCAGTCATTTCAGGAGTGAACCAATGGATAGATCTCTTTCTATGCCTCTCTCTGGTGCTCTCTGTCATTCTGCCTTTCAAACAACTAAAATAAAACCTAAAAAAATCCATCAACATAACATTCCAAGGGCCACATTCCCAATGGTTGGTCACAGGTTAGCCATGGCTCTAGGTTCCCTTGGAGACATGCAAGGACTAAGGAGCCAGATCTTTTGTGTTAACACTTTCCTCACACTTCACATAATTTATTTAAACCTTCATAGTCCCTCCATTGTGTGGGGGATTATAAAGCAAACTAAGGTTCTGTGAAATGTAGTAAGATGCCATATAGTAATTGGTTGAATTAGGATTTTTAACCAGGTCAGCGCCGCGGCTCAATAGGCTAATCCTCCACCTTGCGGCGCCGGCACACCGGGTTCTAGTCCCGGTCGGGGTGCGGGAGTCTTTCCCGGTTGCTCCTCTTCCAGGCCAGCTCTCTTCTGTGGCCCGGGAAGGCAGTGGAGGATGGCCCAAGTGCTAGGGCCCTGCACCCCATGGGAGACCAGGAGAAGCACCTGGTTCCTGCCTTCGGTTCAGTGCGGTGCACCAGCCGCAGTGCGCCAGCCGTGGCGTCCATTGGAGGGTGAACGAATGGAAAAAGGAAGACCTTTCTCTCTGTCTCTCTCTCTCACTATCCACGCTGCCTGTAAAAAAAAAAAAAAAGATTTTTAACCTAAAACTGGCTTATGCTTAACCATTATGTTGCATTGCTTTCTGACTATTAGCTACTAGGGTGCTAATTATTTGAAGATCATTCAAACTACTGGTGGCAGCAAAATCCTTCCTTGACTTTTAAGTAACCGAAGCAATTCTCTCAGCCTGCCAGTGGCATATAAAGATGTCTTATGGTCATTCACATTGAACTTCTCCATGGCTTCTACCTCTATAAAAATGGTACTCTCTGGTCTGTGCCCATAAGGGTATCATAAAATTCACAGATGGCACAAAGAAGTTGCTTATGCGTAAGTGTTTTAAGAGATAGTACACACATTAAAAAAACATTAAAGGAGCTACCAACTTGATTTCCTACTGGTGTTACCTATTTTAAAAAGATAAACCATAATGGAATGAATTACAGATTGTACTAGGTTACAAAATCCTAGTCTTTTTAAAATTCACAAACAGAAGGAAAGGTTCTGATCGAATTATAAACAGTTAACTATGAAAAAAAGTTCAAATATACAGTAGTAGAATAAACAGCATAATGATATCCTATATAACCATTACTCAGATTCAACAATTATCACTACCTGGCCAAACCTATTTCAGTTATACTCCTATCCATTCCACTGCTCATTTGTAAATCTAACAATTATTATTTTTGGGGGGCCCGGCACTATGGTGCAGTGGGTTAAAGCCCCAGGCTGCCATGCTGGCTTCCCATATGGGCACCCAATCGAGTTCCAGCTGCTCCACTTCCAACCCTGGGAAATCAGTAGAGGATGTACCAAGTCCTTGGGCTCTTGCACGCTTGTGGAAGGCCCAGAAGAAGCTCCTGGCTTGGGATCTGCTAAGCTCCGGCCATTGTGGCCATTTGGGGAATGAATCAGGAGATGGAAGACCTCTCTCTGTGTGTCTCTGCCTTTCTCTGTAACTCTGTCTTTCAAATAAAATAAAATAAATCTTAAAAAACTACTTTTTAAAATATGCAAATATAATATCATTGCCTCATCTAAAGATTAATAACTCATTAATATAAATTGCCCAGTCTGTGTTAAAATTTCTCTGCCTCCTAAATTTATTATCTGCTCTGTCAAAATGTTGACCAATGTTAGAAAACACATAAACTAAGTTTTTAAAACCAAAAATGCAGTTTTACTGGCTATTCTGACTTCATATTTTGGGATGGTTTTGGAACTAATCTGAGCTATCCCAAAAAATAGCAACAGTCAAAATTATATGGCTTTCAGTTTAAATTCAATTTATGTCTTGCTAGATAAAGCCAAATATTTTAAGCTCTATTGTCTTTTACATTTTGAACCTGGAGACATGTAATATTTTTAAAGCTGTGACTATTAATATCAAATAAAAATGACTAACTTCTAGTGACATCCAAAGATAATGTCACTTAAGAACAATTTATCTACATGAGTATGTATGTTCCTTTTAAAAAGATACATAATTATAGAGTAGGAGTCTACATAATAATTGGAGCTCATTCAATATGCAAAATTCAAAATGCATTAATGGGGGTTTCACACATGAAACCAGTATAGAATATGTAATAAAAATATATGTACTATGAGTCAGAAAGGAAGGAAAGAAGGAAGAGAGTGTGTGCGCATTTACCAATGAAAACTTTCCCAAGCTGATAATTAAATAATTAGACTCTATAATGCTGGTAGTCTCTGTACTTCTTAGAAATGTCATGATTTAGGGAACCCAAAATTCCCATTTTCTGATCTTCCTGCAACATTGTCTTATCTCTTATGTTCTCTTTCTGCCTTCTTTACTACTCTTTATTTTTTCCCTGTTCTGTAAGAGAGTCATACATTATCTGCCCACTACTTCCTTAAATTTCCCTTCTCCAGAGAATACTATGAAACCAATTCCAAGTGTGGCTCTTCCCTCTGAGACCAGTCTCAGACAAGTCCATTGAATCTATCTATCTATCTATCTCCCTTACACTCATCTACAAAACTCATACTCTGCTCCTAACTTTGAGACTGAATCACATTTGGTTCCTTTTATTCACTACAACTTTTTCTTTTTTTTTTTTAAAGATGTGTTTATTCATTAGGAAGCAGTGTTACAAAAAGATCTTCCATCCACTGGTTCACTCCCCAAATGACTGCAATAGCCAGGAACTCTATCCAGGTCTCCCACATTGGGAAGCAGGGGTCTAAGCACTTGGACAAACTTCTACTTCCTTCCAAGGTGCATTACCAGGGAACTGGATAAGAAGTGGAGCAGCTGGGACTCAAACTGGTGCCCATATGGGATACCAATGTGGCAGGCACCAGCTGAATCTCCTATGCTATATACTGGCTCCAGTACAACTTTTCAAAAAAATCTCTTATTTTACAAATACTGGGTCAGGTTTCAATATTTCTCTCATATTTTCTACATGAAATTATATAAGCATGAAGCTTAAATAATGCTTAGAGATCTTCAATTCTACTCTCCTGTGGGATGGGAAGGCTGTGATGAGCTGAACAAATGCTTATTCAGCAAGATCACATCTTACCAGTGGTGGGGCAAGAGCTGACTGTGGCATGGTGCTGGAGATCATAGATCTCATTTTTCCACTTTTTTAATTTTAAAGACACAGAGAAAGACAGACAGACATACATAGGAACAGACACAGATCTTCCATCTGCCAATTCACTTCCTATATGCCCACAATAACCAGGGCTGGGCCAGGCACACGGGACCAAAGTTCTTGAGCCATCTTCTGCTGTCTCTCAGAGTGAGGATTAGAAGGAAGCTTGATTGGAAGCAGAGAAGCTGGGACTCCAAACAGTCACATGATATGGGATATGGGCATCCAAAACAACCTCTTAACCACTGTGCCAAACACCCACCCTGAGATCACAAATCTTTAAGTAGTCACAAAAATGTGCTGTAATAGCTGTGGGATGGTTATGGTGGTGTGCAGGGTCTTAGTCCACCCGTACGAGGATGGACTGGGCCCCAGGAAAGGTAAGCGTGCTGCTCGCCCATTTCCCAGCTTCTTGATCTGGAGACAATCAGACACAGCGGGGAGTCAAATCAAGCAGGAACTCGTTTATTGCATGCATAGCAAAGCCTTTTAAAGCACAAAACTGCAGAGTCATTGGGGCAGGGCATAAGGACCAACCAATCACTTAAAGGTCATTTTACAGGGCGATTTTTATAGGACTAGCCATATGTCTATGCACTCATCATCAGTTGTCACTTCTCCTGATGCTGTGCAATCAATCAGCTTTAGTGGCAAACAACTTTGAGTTCCGCCCACCTTACTTCCTCTGGGTGCCATCTTTTTTGCCCCTCTCGCAGGGCCCACTGGAGAAGAGGCCGCCGGCATCATCATTGGCAGCATGGTCCCTCTCCATCTGGTTCCCAATGGTCCTCTTGCTGGGGGGCTGTGGCTGCCGCGCGAGCTGCTCCAGGATCCACTCCCCCTCCTTGCGTGACAGCAGTTTGCTCATGGCCGGCCCTGAGCACAGCGGCATCATGGCGGCAGCTGTGCACACGCTCCAGCGCACAGTCCCGCTCCTCCAGCGCCTGCAGGTTGTAGGTGAAGTCCTCCTGCAGGCGCTGCAGCCAGCCCTGCACCTCCTGGAGCCAGGCGTGCCCCACGGTGACCCCTCCTTCACGGGCCCCACTCAGGCCTTCACTGCCAGCCCCGGGGGTGCTCTGGAAGTAGACGCAGGGCCCTGGGCCACCGCAGCCCAGTCCGGGGGCTGGAGCCGCTACTGCCGTGCCCCGCACAGGGCCGCAGTCCGCCAAGGCAGTGGCCGGGCCACGTGCACGCGCGTCGGGCCCCTCCCTGCGCCGCCATCCCCAGGACACCCACCGGCTGGTTCCGGGCCACTGGCTCCTGTTAGTTTGTGGGCTCGGCTCCATGTGGCTCCACAGGGCTCTGGCAGCTGCGGGGGCACCCAGGGGCAGCTGAATGTGCAGAGCCCCCGGGCCTGGCCTGGCCATGCCATAGCAACACTCATGCCCCACAGTGGTGTCAAGCAGGGACTTATTGAAAGTCTTCAGCTTTGTCAGTTTCTACAATTCTATAGTTCCTGTCACACTGTGAGCAGGCTCTAAGAATTAGAAGCAACAAAGGAAGGGAAATAGAAGTAGGAAAAAAAGAGCTGTGCAAACTTCAGCCAAATATTTCTTCAATTACTACCATGTACAACCCACAATTATTCTGTATTGCTTCAACCTTAGAAAACAACAAGGGTTAAACATGATTAATTAATTTTGTAATTATTTACATAATGCATAGAATGAGCCGTGTTTGAAACAAATAAGGGATAATTATAACTTACATCTATGAATTTTCATAGTCTTACTTGTTTAGAATTACCCACTCATGTGCCTGAATCAAAATAGGATCTAGAAAACAATGCTGAAGGAGATGAAGAAGTAAATTGCTATCAATCTTTCATATCTAAGCAATTTACTTAGTTTTTCTTACTATACATTCACAATACAGATTACTTCTCAACCCAGGTGTGTGTGTGGGGGGGAGTTTCTCACCTATGCATTATGCAGTCTATTCTGCAGCAGATACCAACTGAATATCCTCTAATTCAACTCAATTCTGACATTATCCACCTGGAAATAGCATCAGTTCCCACAGGTTAAGGGCTCAACCCCATCTGTACCCACTTCAGATCCAGCCACAAGTCCAGGTCTCTAGAATTTCTGAGTTCTGCCTATAAATCGGGATACCCATGGCCCCCTCCCTGGCTTTGATTAATTTATTAGAGTGGCTCCCAGAACTTAGGGAAACAACTATGTTCAATGCTTTATTACAGAGAATATTGCACAGAATACAGATAAAGAAAAGCATAAAGTGAGGCATGTGGGAAGAAGTATGACGCTTCCCTGGCCTCTCTAGGTTTGTCACCTCTTAGGAATTTCCACAGGTTTGGCTATCTGGAAGATTTCCGGATCTTGTCCTTTTGGTTTTTATAGAGACTTCATTGCATATGCATGATGGAAGTATGGATAGCCATGTAGACATGTGATTGGACAAAAAGAGTATAATCTAATGCTAATGGACTGAATGGAGAAATGCAGCAAGGCCTGTCCAGATTGTTATTGGCCTCTCTGTGTAGCATTCCTCCCTTGAGGTTACAGGGCAGGATCCCTTCTGAACTGGGAGTTTTATGATCTATTATCAGGGAAGGTGAGTCAGAGAATTTCCTTATTGTCGGAGACTCCAAGGCAGAGAAAAAATAGAGTCTATGACATACACTGGGGAAGAGATATTGTAATTCCCATGGCCTACCTTGGGGACAAAAATGGAGCAAGTAAAAGGAGGGCAGGAGAAGTTCAGAGAGATGTTCTTTTGGAGACCTGCTTCTGAGGCTTAAAGCAACCCAACATTAGTCACTTAGGAAATAATAGGGGCTATGTATGGTAATGGGCCAGGAATCCTGGATGAAAAAAGAAAAGTATATATCACATCACATTCCGTATCACCTACCTTCCATTAGTCACATCTATTCCTAGCAAAGTAGAATAGATGGAATATCATATTGAAATGACCAAAAGGCAGGTAAATGGAAAGGGGAAAAAAGAAATGAGGACCTATGATTATGCATAGCTGATTCCAGCTATATAGCCTCACAAATATTGAGAGATGACCATATCTGTCATAAAAAGATTTTCTCTGCCATTTTGCAAAATGAGAAAATCAATGTGAACTTGTTTGGCTACAAATTGGGACATAAGAATGTTATTGAGATTCTTAATTTCCACATGTTCATTTAGATAAATATGAAGCTGCTCACAAGAAAGTTAAATAAAATTATAAAGTACTACAAAATTAACAGCAGATATTATCGAGTATTACAATACAGTCAACTTCTAAAAGTGATATTTGTTCAAAAAGGGAATATATCACTATTGTATAAACAAGTCTCTTTCATGAAGTTTTTTTTTATTAAAGGAACAATGATGACAAAGATTGGAATTTTCAAAAATAAAGTTTATGTGGAGCTCCTGTGTTTACTATACAAAGCAATAAGAACATATTATAGATATTCTTTAAAAAATTAAGATGTGCATGTGAAAATTTGCTAGCTTCTAAGCTGGTGGATTGCTATGCTGCTATATACTATTGCTGGTGGAGTACTACACACTCTAATTTAGGCTACTTTTCTTTCTTTTTTATCATTGTTACTATGAACTAAACTATAAAAGTCTAAAATAAAGATTTACGGTTCTCTGGAGCCTTAAACCACTTTTATCTTACAACCAGTCTCCCAAAAAGCACCTTTCCTATTCATTAACTAGGTACTGGATCTTGGACTCAAAAGGGAAAAAAATGTGTGACTATAACATCTCATGGGTCTTAGATATATGCCAGCTTTCATTGTTTAGTTTCTTTTTCTCATGCTCACATTTTGTTGTACACCTCTGTTGTACTAGAGATAGTATGAATCAAGTTTTATTCAATTATACAAGGCCTTAGGTGGTCTGCAAAATAAATATTCACACTGACAACACTTCTATAAAAAAGCACTCAAACAGAAGAAACAAATTCAGGAGATATCCTAAAGGGGTATATGGTTTAAAAGTGATAAAGTGGGGGGCCAGCACTGTGGCATAGCAGGTAAAGCTGCCACTTGTGGCGCTGGCATCCCATATGGGTGCCAGTTTGAATCCTAACTGCTCCACTGCTTATCCAATTCTCTGCTAATGCGCCTGAGAAAGCAGCAGAAGATGGTCCAAGTACTTGGGCCCCTGCACCCATGTGAGAGAACCAGAAGAAGCTCCTGGCTTTGGATTGGCCCAGCTCCAGCTATTACTGCCACTTAGAGAGTGAACCAGTGGATAGAAGATCTGTTTCTTTCTCTCCCTCTCTTTAACTCTGCCTTTCAAATAAATAAATAAATAAATACATCTTTACAGAAAAGAGTGAAGGAGTGAAACAAAGGAAGGAGGGAGATTGAGGGAGGGGAAGGGGTAGAAGTATGGTTACTTTCTTAGAATTGTACCTATGAAATATATTAAATCTGTTCTCTTTATAATAATAAATTTTTTTAAAAAAGAGTGAAGGAATGAGGCCAGCATTGTGGTTCAGCAGTTTAATCCACTTGGGATATCAGTATCCCATATCAGTTTCTCCGCTTCTGATCTAGCTCCCTGCTAATGTGCCTTTCAAATAAACAAAATAAATCTTAAAAGAATTGTACACCATCCAGAATATACCACCCTTAAAGGAAAATTATTTCAGGAAAATAATCAAGAATTCTATACTTTAGGGTATACCAAATTGCTTAGGGACAAAAATTTAACTCAACGTTTTATTCCCTAAAGAGATAAGGAACCCAATCATCCAGTGCTGAAAGAGAAAAAGAATAATGTTGCCTGACAAACATACACACAATTCGTCCATAGTCTCTTACACATTTTTGTGACTTTTCAATTTCTTTAATCGAACTGAATTTGAATAATAATGCTAGGATGTGGAAGAAGGTGGTTCTGCTAGAAATTCACAGTGATTTTGACCTAGCTAAAACTTTCTGTGGATTCCTGGGGATCATTGGAAGCATCACTGCCTCAAGGTAAAATACAGTAGTCATTAATGATAGGAGATTGCTCAGCAGTCAAAGATGACAGTTACGAGAGAAATAGCCTAATTATTAATTATGACTTATAGCTGAGCAGGAGTCGAGACATTACCAATCACAGTATTAGTAATGTTCTGCTGGAGAGGAGCTAATTAACTTCATGTGAAAAATGACAAGACTATTGTGTCTTTGTAGTCTAATATTCTATATGGTTGCTTAGGTGATTCTGAACAATCAATATGTATGTATATATACGTATATATAGAGAGTGAAGGAAACAGCTTTACTCTGAATTTTAATAAAATGTAGAATATAATTACTTAATTTGTTTTATGGGTTAGCTGTTTCTTTCATTGTTGAGTGTTTTCTGTTTACCCCAAGATTGATTAGGAGGATTCTCATAAACCACTGATGTGGCAGTAATGTGTAGGGAGGGTAGCATAGGTGTTGAATATTCAAAGGTAGGCTGATTGATGCAGAGAGGAAACTTGGCCTTCCCATAATTATGAAAGAGAAGGTATTAGGCATTAATAATTGGCAGCCACTTATAAGGTGTAAACCAAGGGGCAGTAGATAAGTGAAGAGACCCACAAATTCTCTTACGGATACTTGATAGCCCATCACCATAGAGTTGTTACTTTGGTTCGACAGTATTCATTCCTTGTGGCTCTTTATACACATATAAACTTTTATAAGTCTCAGAATTCTTATATTGCAGAAGCTCATCAGATCTTATTCCTCCACTCATAAGAGGGGATTGCAGAAGGGCCCTCAGTACTTGAAGCGGAGGCTAAAAAAGGCAGTGCTTAAGGAAGGGAAGAAGGAGTTTGAGAAGGTCTGCTTTAATCCCCTTGATTTCCTGTTTTATTAGGAGCTCTGCTTTTGAAAAGAATTTCCTGGTTTGCTGATGGGTTCTAGTGGACACTGGACACCTGGCCAGGTGAGAGGAAGATGTAAGCAACCCATTACAAACTGAGTGTTATCTGATCTGCCTGGCTATAAAGTCTAGCGTGCCCAGCAGCATTCCACTGTTTTGTGGAAGCTATACATGTGCGATGAGGCCTGAGCAGGATCTGAAGGCATAAATTCATTTCATGAGCAAAAGGTCCAATCTCTCATGGCACTTCTTCCTGCCACTGCTGACTCTCCTTCAGTCCATACCTGTGGCCTCACAGTGAGCTATCTATGACCAAATGACTGAAAACACAAAAGACAGACATGAGTCTGGTTTACATATAGCCTTTCATGATTAAGCTGGTATCATCATAAAGTAGATGATGACAATAGCACTACACCCCGCAATGAGGTACCTCTAAGGGATAATTGGAAAGGGAAATCTTTGCGGGAGACAGAACTTTGAGTAGCATATCTGGTTATCTATCATGCCTAGGAGAGATGAGCGCTAAGGTACAGATCTACTCTGATTCAGAGGTAGTAGCCTATGAATTGTCCAGGGATTTGGAACAAGTTTCTAACAGCAATATAAATGTTGCCACTTGGAAAGCTGAAATTGTATGTGCTTTAAAATGGCATAAAAATTCATAGAATTTCAGTCGGAAGAAATTTTTTTTTGACAGGCAGAGTGGACAGTGAGAGAGAGAGACAGAGAGAAAGGTCTTCCTTTACCATTGGTTCACCCTCCAATGGCTGCTGCGGCCAGCGTGCTGCGGCCGGTGCACCACGCTGATCCGAAGCCAGGAGCCAGGTGCTTCTCCTGGTCTCCCATGCGGGTGCAGGCCATCCTCCACTGCACTCCCAGGCCACAGCAGAGAGCTGGACTGGAAGAGGGGCAACCGGGACAGAATCCGGCGCCCCGACAGGGACTAGAACCCGGTGTGCTGGTGCCGCAGGCGGAGGATTAGCCTATTGAGCTGCGGCACTGGCCAGTCAGAAGAAATTTAACAAGTCATTCAATTTCATCATTTTTACATGAGGAAAATAAGATTTACAGTATATAAATGATTTGTCCAAGGAGAAACTAGTTAACAGATAGAACTGACATCTCCCAGATCTCAGTTTAGGGTTCTCTCCTTAGCAATACATAGATAACTGTTCATTCTTTTTTTTTTTTTCAGAATTTCCCATACTTCAGTAATGGGCCATGCTCTTCTCTGGGAAATAGGGACAAGGATAAATAATACAATAGTCCTTACCATTAAGAATCTTTTGGGGCCAGTGTCATGGCCTAATGGGTTAATCTGCCACCTGCAATTCCCCATATGGGCATTGGTTGAGTCCTGGGTACTCCAGTAATGATCCAACTCCCTGATAATGTGCCTGGTAAAGTAGCAGAAGATGGCCCAAGTCCTTGGTACCCTGCTCCCACGTGGGATGAAGCTCCTGGCTTCAGCCTAGCCCAGCCCCAGCCATTGTGGCCATTTGGGGAATGAACCAGTAGACAGAAGATCTCTCTCTCTCTAACTTTGCCTATCAAAGAAAATAAAATATCTTAAAAGATGGTTTGTCTCAATTCTACTTAAAAACCTGAATCTCTCATATTTGCTGTGTTATGTGCATGCTGGTGTAATTGCACAGGATTATATCCTCTAACAAGAAATAATTGAAAACAAAATGGCAAATATTTTCTCAAGTAGGGTAGACTAAATACTTGAAGAGTGCCAAATTGAATTACAAATGCTAGAAACTGAGCCAGTAAGAACTATATGACTTAAAAATAAAACAGACACCAACAGAGATATTAATTAATTCAAGGTTGGATTTGATTGTTAAGGGGACTTTGCATCTCTATCACTGCTGGGAAGAGAGCCATTTTTAATGGTTTTTGATGGCATCCTGCCTGAGTCTTAGTACCTAAATGTTGGCTTGGGTGATATAAAATTTGAATTAATTTATCAGGAATACTGGAGGATGGTGTAATCTGTTACTATTTTGAAGCAGTAGAAAGTGTTTGAAATAGGGCTATGGAGTATCCAAATGGTTTGTTAATTTTCAGATCTGAATATCAACCTCTATTATTTGATTCTTTGTGAAGCTCCTTCCTCCTCCCCAATTGCCCATTCTCATAAAAACTAAGCCTTAAACAATCATTGAATTTCAAAATGTGAATTTCACTCCTATGCATCACATTTTTGGTACTCTATTAGTTACCATAGATCAGGGGAAACATGGTATTTATCTTTTTTGGGACTGGCTTATTTTGTTTACAGCCCTTGTCTCTACTGTTGAGGAATGGTGTTTTTTTTTCTTTTTTAAATTTTTTTAAGAATTATTTTATTTATTTGAAAGACAAAGGAGTTACAGAGGGAAGTAGATCCAGAGAGAGGTCTTCCATTCCACTGGTTCACTCCCCAAATGACCACAACGGCCAGAGCTGAGCTGATCTGAAGCCAGGAGTCAGGAGTTTTCCCAGGTCTCCCACAAGAGTGCAGGGGCCCAAGGAGTTTGGCCATCTTCTACTGCTTTCCCAGACTATAGCTGAGAGCTGGATCAGAAGAGGAACAGCTGGGATTCAAACCTGCACCCATATGGGATGCCGGCGCTGCAGGCTGGAGCTTTAACCTGCTACGCTACAGCACCGGCCCCGGGTGGTTTTTTTTTTTTTTTTTCTTATTATTTGTTGAACTCCTTACTTAGTGTAGAGTTAATCTTATGACTATAAAGTAAACTGAAATTAGATCATTGTAAAAATTAAGAGAAGGAATAAGAGAGGGAAGAGGAGGAAGGGTGGGAGCATGGGCGGGAGGGAGGGTAGGGTGGGAAGTATTACTATGTTCCTAAATCTGTATATATAAAATATATGAAATTTCTACACCTTAAATAAAACTTAAAAAAGAAAAATGCAATAACACACGAAGCTTTGCTTTAAAAATAGAGACCACTCACTCCCATGCATCCTCTGTACCTAAAACCATTGGCTTCACTCTCTCCTTTCTTAATCTTCTTCCTTAAGGAAGAATGGGGCCGGTGCCGTGGCTCAATAGGCTAATCCTCCACCAAGTGGCGCTGGCACACCGGGTTCTAGTCCCCGTCGGGGTGCGGGAGTCTTTCCCGGTTGCTCCTCTTCCAGGCCAGCTCTCTGCTGTGGCCCGGGAAGGCAGTGGAGAATGGCCCAAGTGCTAGGGCCCTGCACCCCATGGGAAACCAGGAGAAGCACCTGGCTCCTGCCTTCGGATAAGCGCGGTGCGCCGGCTGCAGTGCACCAACCGTGGCGGCCATTGGAGGGTGAACCAACAGCAAAAGGAAGACCTTTCTCTCTGTCTCTCTCTCTCTCTCACTATCCACGCTGCCTGTCAAAAAAAAAAAAAAAAAAAAAAAAAAAAAAAAGGAAGAATGGTCCCTCCTCCTCTCCCAAACCTAGCCCTATTCTCCACTTCATCCCCTTCTACCACATTGTACACCCAACTTCCTCAAGTAACTTCTCTTTCTAAAATTTTCAACTTCTTCTTTATATAAAATTCTTCCCCATTTTTTTGGATAAGATTTATTTATTTATTTGAAAGGCAGAGTTACAGAGAAATTGGGGAGAGACGGAGAGAAGGAGAGAGGGAGAGAGAGAGAGAGAGAATCTTTCATCTGCTGGTTCATTCTCCAGTGATGGTTGCAATGACCAGGACTAAGCCAGAATGAAACCAGGAGCCAGGAACTTCATCCAGGTCTCCCACATGGGTGGCAGTGGCCCAAGGACTTGGGTCATCTTTTGATGATTTCCCAGGCCATTAGCAGGGAGCTGAATCAGAAGTGAGGCAGCCAGGACTCGAACTGGTATCCATATGGGATGCTGGTGTCACAGGTGGCTGGTTAACCCACTACACTACAACACTGCACTTGACTCTGTTTTTAAACATGTATGTGTATCCTTTAGTCTGGAGAATAAAAGTTGCTTAATCATGATAGCACTCTTCACTATTGTATCAGCTTTTGTCCCCCTTCTTTCATCATCAAGCTTTGTAAATAAACAGTTTACACCTATAAACTACAATTTGTCTTCTAGTGTAAATACTATTGCAACTACACTCTTGAAGCTCCTGTACTATCTCTGAAACATTACATGAAATAACTTCTCCCAATTCTGATTTCCCTTCACTAGGAATAGATTTTTGAGGTTTGAAGCATCTTATTCCAAGCTCAAATACAACATTATCCATGCATAATGGACATTTCTATTTAAATATCCTATTGTTACTCCAACATAGTTAAAACTGAACTCACAATTTTTTCTACTGATGTTTTCTGAATTGTTTTATACATATGACACACAGTAAGTTGTATGAGAACAAGGATGACGGCTGGTGCCGTGGCTTAATAAGCTAATCCTCTGCCTGCGGCGCCGGCACACCGGGTTCTAGTCCCTGTCGGGGCGCCAGAGTCTTTCCCGGTTGCCCCTCTTCCAGGCCAGCTCTCTGCTGTGGCCAGGGAAGGCAGTGGAGGATGGCCCAAGTGCTAGGGCCCTGCACCTGCATGGGAGACCAGGAGAAGCACCTGGCTCCTGCCTTCGGATTAGCGTGGTGCACCGGCTGCCGCGAGCCAGCTGCAGCGTGCCGGCCACGGCGGTCATTGGAGGGTGAACCAACGGCAAAAAGGAAGACCTTTCTCTTTGTCTCTCTCTCTCACTGTCCACTCTGTCAAAAAAATTTTAAAAAATGAGAACAAGGATCACATCTCTATTGTTCATTATTGTATCCCAGTCATACTACTTGAGTATAGACAATATTCAATAGATATTTATTTAAAAGAAAAATATCATTCTGTTACAAAGTGAGCCTTAGCTTCTTAGGGTCAGTTTGGATTAACCACTCTCCTTTGTCCTAAAAATTAAATCAGTGATCAAATCTTGTCCAATTTGCCTTAAAAATGAAGAAGTTAAATGGATAGATTTGAAGTAAGATGAAACTTTTGACTGGACGAGTTTCATAAACATTCAGTTTTTTGCTTATAAAAAGGACAATAGCAGTACTTACCTTATAAGGTGAGTGAGTATGAGATAATGTCTATAAATTGCTTATTACAATGACTGGCATATAGCAAGTGTTACATAAATGATAGCTATTAAAACTATCTTTCACTACTCCCATGTGGACGCATGCTCTGCTAGGGATGTCAATTTACTACTTATTTTTTAAAAGATTTATTTATTTATATTATTTATTTATTTCTTTATTTGAAGATATATATATATATATATATATCTTCAAATATATAGAGATTTTCTATCTACTGGCTAACTTCCCAAGTGCCCACAATAGCGAGGCCTGGGACAGGCCAAAACTAGGAGCCAGGAACTCCATCAAGTTCTCGCACATGGGTGGCAGGGGCCCAAGTACTTAGGTCATCATCTGCTGCCTTCCCAGGCACATAAGCAGAAAGCTGGATTAGAAATGGAGTAGCCACAAATCGAGTTGGCACTCGCTGTGCCACCATATTGGCCCCACAACTTATTTTTGTAAAAGACTTGTTGATTTTATTATTTGAATTTTATTATTTGACAGAGGGAGGGATAGGAAGGGAAGAAAGAGAGGAAAGGAATTAGGGAGAGATATCTTCTGTCTGCTGGTTCCTCCCCAAATGCCTGCAACAGCCAGGGCTAGGCCAGTCCAAAGCCAGGAGCCAGGAATTCCATCTTGGTTTCAGAAGTGCAAGGCAGGAACCCAAGTACTCGGGTCATCACCTGCTGCCTCCCAACATTAACAGGAAACTGGATGGGAAACACGGAGTAGCTGAGACTCAAACTGGCAATCAGATATGGAATGCAGGCATCCCAAGTGGTGTAGTAACCCATTGCACCACAATGCCACCCCAGCCTATTTCATGTCTTTGCTATTTCTCTTGGTTTGAATATCCTCCTTCCTGTCTGCCAATTCACAATGCTATTTACTCTTTGTGTTACTTTTTATTCTTAAAAAATACATATTTCTAGTAAAATGTTAAAGAGATTTAAAAAGCTTATAAAGGAAAAGTACATATGCTTTACTCTCTCCTAACTGCTGCTCTGCACAACTGGAAGAATTGCTTTTAATAATTGTAGCTGTTTTTTCCTGTATTTACTTCTGCATTTCTATGTATGATACTTATGCTGCTATTTCTTGATCTTTTAATTTTTAGATAAGTGGCATTTCCTTCTTTTTCTGGAAGACAAAGATTTATATTTCTCACAATACAGTCATCTCCAACTCCTGTTCCCTTCATCCTACAAAGCAGTCCTAACTTAGTAAATCAATGACAATGTTTTAGTTGTTAGGTCTATGTAAATGTCTCTCACTGTGGAGCCAACGAATGTTTTATTATGAGTCATTTACTTCATAAACAACCTTGTGGTTTCCTAGATTGAAAAACTGTCTTGTTTATTTATTTGTTAGCTTCATTTTCTAAGTGTTTATTAATTAATTTCCTCATATAATTGTAAAACCTTTCTGAACACTATTCTTTGTGTGGTCAAACACATTGGTAATCTGTTTTCTTTTTTTTATTTTTCCTAGAACCATCTCTCCTTGGTCCCTCTATCTTCCTGCTCCTTTATGGCTTCTCTAGTTATGCCACACAATTGTCTACCTTGAACATTCAGTACCATCCAGAGAATCCCCTTCCCTCTCTTTCATGTTCATCACCAGTTTTCTGGATCCCATGTCTTCCTCTTTCTTGGTGTAGGCTCTCATTTGATGGAATGAAAATTCCAGTAGCTTTCCAAGAATGGAAAATAAAATCTCATGTCATTTACTTTTTTCTTTTTTTTAACTTTTATTTAATGAATATAAATTTCCAAAGTACAGCTTATGGATTACAATGGCTCCCCACCCATAACTTCCCTCCCACCCGCAACCCTCCCCTTTCCCTTTCCCTCCCCCCTTCCATTCACATCAAGATTCCATTTTCAATTCTCTTTATATACAGAAGATCAGTTTAGCATATATTAAGTAAAGATTTCAACAGTTTGCACCCACATAGAAACACAAAGTGCAAAATACTGTTTGAGTACTCGTTATAGCATTAAATCACAATGTACAGCACATTAAGGACAGAGATCCTTCATGAGGAGTAAGTGCACAGTGACTCCTGTTGTTGACTTAACAAATTGACACTCTTGTTTATGGCATCAGTAATCACCCTAGGCTCTTGTCCTGAGTTGCCAAGGCTATGGAAGCCTTTTGAGTTCACCAACTGTGATCATATTTAGGCAAGGTTGTAGTCAAAGTGGAAGTTCTCTCCTCCCTTCAGAGAAAGGTACCTCCTTCTTTGATGACCTGTTCTTTCCACTGGGATCTCACTCGTGGAGATCTTTCATTTAGGGTTTGTTGTTGTTGTTGTTGTTGTTTTTTGCCAGAGTGTTTTGGCTTTCCATGCCTGAAATACTCTCATGGGCTTTTCAGCCAGATCTGCGTGCCTTAAGGGCTGATTCTGAGGCCAGAGTGCTGTTTAGGACATCTGCCATTCTATGGGTCTGCTGTGTATCTTGCTTCCCATGTTGGATCGTTCTCTCCCTTTTTTATTCTATCAGCTAGAATTTGCAGACACTAGTCTTATTTATGTGATCCCTTTGGCTCTTAGTCCTATCATTATGATCAATTGTGAACAGAAATTGATCACTGGGACTAGTGAGATGGCATTGGTACATGCCACCTTGATGGGATTGAATTGGAATCCCCTGGTATGTTTCTAACTCTACCGTTTGAGGTAAGTCAGCTTGAGCATGTCCCGAATTGCACATCTCTTCCCTCTCTTATTCCCACTCTTATATTTAACAGCGATCACTTTTCACTTAAGTTTCAACACTTGAGAATAACTGTGTATTGATTACAGTATTCAACCAAAAGTATTAAGTAGAACAAACAAAAAAAATACTAAGAGGGATAACGTATTAAGTTGTTCATCAACAGTCAGGGCAAGGGCTGACCAAGTCACCGTTTCTCATATTTACTTTTTTCAACATGAATCCATTGTTCCTCTAGACAGGTCTACTTACTAATTAATGGAATATTTTCACTTCTATAGCTTTATCATTTCCTTGTTTTGAATACTCTCCTACTTCCTGTGTTTCCAAATGCTACTTAGTACTTTCAGATTAATTTTTAAAAGATTTATTTTATTTATTTGAAAAGCAGAATGACAGAGACAGAAGAAGAGAGAGAGACAGAAAGAGACCTATCTGCTGGTTCAGTCTCCAAATGGCAGCAACAGCCAGGGCCGGGCCAGTCAGAAGCCAGAAACTCACCCTGGTTTTCTACATGGGTGGCAGGGGCCTAAATACTTGAACCACCCTCTGCTTTTTTCCCAGGTACATTAGCAGGAAATTGCCTCAGAAGCAGAGCAGCCTGATTGGATCAGGCATTCAGCTATGCGGCGCAGTATCACAAGCAGTGGCTTAACCCACCACAACACATGCCTGCCCCAAAAACTATTTTTTAAATTTATTTGACAGGTAGAGTTATAGACAGTGAGAGAGAGAGACAGAGACAGAGACAGAGACAAAGGTTTTCTTTCTGTTGGTTTACTCCCCAGATGGCCGCTACAGCCAGAGCTGCATCAGTCCGAAGCCAGGAGCCAGGTGCCTCTTCCTGGTCTCCCACGCGGGTGCAGGGGCCCAAGGACTTGGGCCACCCTCCACTGCCCTCCTGGGCCACAGCAGAGAGCTGGACTGGAAGAGGAGCAACTGGGACTAGAACCAGGTGCCCATATGGGATGCCGGTGCCGCAGGCGGAGGATTGACCAAGTGAGCCACGGTGCTGGCTCCATAATTCTTTTTTAAATTAATGCATGTACATAGTTAAAAATTCAAAATTATAAAGCTTATACAGAAAACGAATATACATCCCTTATACCTTTCTTTGGCACTCTAATCCTGTTTGCAGAGGCAAATACTTAGCATTATCTTAAATGTTTCTTCTGCTATTTATCTCCTTATGTCTAAATAAAATAATCATACTGATATATATTGACTTATTATTATTAGAGATAAAGATTTAAGATTCTTATATCCTTTATAACTCTTCTCTACCTTCCCTTCTACTGTGATTTAAAAAACCCATTCTTTTAATGGTCACTTCTAGAATCTGGCCTGCCTTTAATTTCATAATTACTAGAATACATCTTCCCTGTTTCGAGAAGCAAAAAAATATTAGATCATCCTCAGTCCCCTTGGACTTTTGCCATTCTCCATGATTACTAACCTCATCTGTCAGTACCGTGGGATGTAATTAATATGGGCTATTTGGAGCACAATAACAGGGAGCCCTGATCTCATCTGAGGAAGTGACATTTAAGCTGAGACCTGAAGGATGCATAGGAAAGGCAGGTTCAAGCATTCCAGTAGCTGTAAAAGCTGTCTGGAGAGAAGGAACTTTGGAAACTCAAGGACTGAAAGGTGGTGAAGCCAGGTGAGTGCCAGAGAGAAGCTGCAGATGAAGGCAGGCGTCAGAGAATTGGGGGCCTTCTAAGTGATATTAAGGCAGGAGTTTGGACTTACCCTAAGAACAATAAGAAACTATTGAAACGTCATAAAGAAGGGCATGATTTTATCAGATTTGTCTTCCAAGATTCCTCTAGTTGAAGTGAAGATAGTGACTTGAAGAGGGCCAGTGCTTTGGAAGACACTGGTAAAATTGATCTCAAATAAACATCAATCCTAGCCTTGATAGTTTTGGGAAAAGAAATTTCACATGAGCAAAACATCTTGTAGTCTTACAATATATGTGTTTTTTTTTTAAAAAGATTTATTTATTTATTTTAAAGGCAGAGTTACAGAGAGGCAAAGGCTGAGAGAGAGGGAGAGAGAGAGAGAGAGAGAGAGAGTCTTTCATCCCCTGGTTCACTCTCCAAATGGCCACAACAGCTGAAGCTGGATTGATCCAGGAACCAGGAGCTTCTTCTGGGTCTCCCATGTGGGTGTAGGGGCCCAAGGAGTTTGGGCCACCTTCCACTGCTTTCCCAGGCCATAGCAGTGAGCTGGATTGGAAGTGGAGCAGCTGGGACACGAAACGGTGCCCATGGGATGCCGGCACTGCAGGCAGCACCTTTACCTGCTATGCCACAGCGCCGGCCCCATAATATGTTTGAAAGCTCATCACGGAAAGTTGGAGATCAGTTTGAGGAAGACAGGGTGATTTAGATGCTGTTGTACAAGATTCAGTTTTTGTTTGCTCCTTTTTTTTTCTTTTGGGTATTGGAAATGATTCCTTTCCCTCAGTGTTCTACTCCCACTAGATGACTAAACTGCTGAACAACCCAGTGACCTCAGAAGCAGTTTGCTTTCCTCCTTCACAATTGTGGCCCACACCTTGTTTCCTAGTGGCTGTTATGCCCATTTGCCACAGTGAGATTTCTTACAAGTTGAGGTAGATGGTAGGTAGGAAGCACAAGGAGCACTAGTGGCAGCAGGGCAATCTGAGCTCCCAAATATATTGTATAGAAATCAGACAACAGTATTGAAAGGGCCAAAGAACTCTCTCCTTTTCCTCCACAAGGCAGCAAGCATTATCTCTGCTCAGGTTGCTAATAAAGACAGAAGATTACTCTAAATTCTTACCTTCTGGAGACTGGCTTCTGCTGCAAATCATCTAATTCAGAAGGTTCTGTTGTGCCACAGGTTCTGCCAGTTTCATCAGGAGGAAGTTCATTTTTGCAGATCTGTTTATGGAGTTGGCCAAATGAAAATGATGGTCTGATGGTCTGCTTTTCATACTCATCAGCAAGTTTTTTTTTTTTTTAACACCACCTGGGTTTTCTTTGGAAACTGAAGAGGCACTGAAAAGAACAAAAATAATTTCTTCTTGTTTTAGGAATACCTCACAAACGGTGACTTTAAAGGATATGTGTGAGAGTAGCTCTAATTTCAGGTTAAATTTGGATGTGGAAAAAATCACCTTGCATAAATTTCATGTTTTCCTGAGCAAATTTTGCTTTGTATGGAATTGCATTTTTATAGTCAAGCAAATTAGTTTGGACACATGAGTATAGGTGTTGTGCTGAAATAAATCAGGACAAAGAGTAGAATTATAACAGCAAATGAAAATAGGGCCAATAATATTGCTGTATCTTGGAAGTTCTAAAACCCCTGCGTTTACTCTGCTGCAATGTGAGAATGGGCAAGTCTGAAAAAATACTGACAAAACAAATCAGGGCACTAATTTTTTTATGTTAGTTTGCCTTAAACGTAAGTCTAGAAAGTGTGACAGTAACCTCTTCCTCCCCCCAATTTCAGTATCTAGATTACTGCGTGCCTCATACTAGTTTTCCAAAAAAAAAAAAAAATGAATGAAATTACAGTAGTTGCTGTGTTCAATAAAGCCAGAAAAATATTTTTAAAATCAATCTTTGTAGGAAAAACTTTAGATCCATTTTGTCAATAAGATATCCTAATATTTGATTGATAAACATTTAGCATAAATCCTAAAATCATTAAATGCAGAAGGAACCATAATAGGGGAAGAATTGGAACCAATTGGTTTTACTTGTTGGCAGTTAGGGTAGTTTGGGAACAAACCTTAGGTCTCCAGCACTTGCACTTTTTTGGGGGATAGGCTCCTCTTGGTTACAGAATCAAGTTTCAACTTCATAACACATTTCTGAAGATCCCTTTGGGTTCCACTTTTATTTGAACCGCGCCCGCGCAGTTATCCCGGGTTTCTGCGAGAGCTGTGAGGTTTCTGCACTTTCTCAATGACCTTTCCCTTCACCTCCGACTTTGCCACCTGGGTTCATCAGCTCCACTACAGTCTTCCCGTATTTCAAGGCCCTGTTTAATCTCCAGAACGTTTGGGAAAGTTGCCCAGACCCCCTTTTCAGATGCTATGCTTGCCCCTATTTTCTGCAGTACTTTGAACTTCCACTCTAGCAGTCATTTCATTTTAAGGCTTCGTTTTCCTCTGTTTGTAGTCTGTAACTAGATTGTCATCGCCTGCTGGGAAGATCTTTTAAGAAATCTCTGCATTCAGCCTCTACACAGTGCCTGGTACAAAGAAAATACGCAGGAAAAGTTTATTGAAACGACTCTAGACCTCTGAGGGAAAAGGAGAAGCGCCTGTGCCCAGCAGTAAAGACACTTCATGCCCTCAGAGGAGGCCTGTGGTGTATCTGGGCCTTGTCCTCAGCTCCAGACTGGCAGCAGATTGTGGCGTGGCGGAAGCCTCCAGTAAAGGTCTTTGAACTCCCTTCACTTTTTTTTTTCCTTCACTTTAACAGAAGAATCTGCAAGTTTTTCTCCAACAGCCTCAGGCCCTGCCTTAGAGGGCGGCGCAAAGAGTGGGGCTGGGGTTGGGGGTGGGCAAGCCTAGTCTCAGTGCAATTCTAAACCCAACTTTCATTTTTCAAGTTTCTCAAATTTCAGTTCTACGAAGGGGCCAAGGGCTTAGAAGGTTTCCCGGCGCGCAAAATTCACGTTCTAGGGAAGTCTCCCTGCATTCGGGACTTTGTAGAAGTTATCTTTCTCTCATTTCCCACTGGTAGGAATCTTCTGAGCGCTTCTGGCCGCCGCATCCAGCCAGTGTAGAAAACCGCATTTCGGCGCCACGGTTTCAGCCGCTTCCTCCTTCGACTCTCTGGGCAAATCCCTGACGGGCGTGTGGGGGAGCTCCCAGCCTGCTTTACGAGGAGTAGGGGAATGGTTGGACTACAACTCCCAGGCTGCTTTGGGAGAAGCACGAAGGCGTGTTGGGGGGGGTGTTGGGGTAGTGGCGACGGCGGCGGGGGGGGGGGGGGGAGTGACTGGGAAATCCCGCCCCGCTGCGCAGCAGCAACGACACAAAGCCCGACTTTACAACCTCACAGAGAAGGTGGAAGTAAGAAGGCTTAGGTGCGGAGGCAAAACGAGAGAAAGAACTAGAGGAGGGAAAGCTGCGTAGGTGGGAACGGAAAACTCACCTTTCAGGGATGAGAAGGGGGCCGCTTTCATAACTACTCCCCCCGCCCGCGCCCCGCCCCACCCCGCCCTCGCTGGGGTCTCCACAGCGCTCTGCCTGTCCCTACTCCTTGCTCTGAGCCCGGCTCCTCCTCTCAGCCGGGAAGCTGCGAGCCCGGCCGTTTCGCGGGCTCAGGGCGGGCGGGCTTCCCTGAGGCTCCCCAGCCCGAGTGCCGGACGAGAGCGCGGGCTGAGGAGAAGCTGCGAGTGAAGCGGCGCAGCGGACGAGTTAGGGGCCGGGTGAGGGACGCTGTCGCTTCCGACAGGAGATAGGGCAGTAGCGGCGGGCTGAGGCGAGGTGGGGAGGATTGGTCCCTCGTGTCCTGAGTGGGGTGGCTTCGGAGGCCAGCGGGGGAGGCAGCTGTGGTGGCACTGCGCTTGGGGAGAGTACGGACTGCGAGCGGGGTGCCGAGCCCCGCTCTGGCGGAGAGATCGGGGCGCCCCCCCCTCCCCGCAGGAGGAACCTAGCGCGGCTCCGCCATCCCTCCCCCGCGCGCCGAGCTCTTTCGCGCTGGCGCTGCGGGCTGCTGGGGGCTAAATAAGGGGGCGCAACGGGGCCGCCGCCCCCGGGACGGGCGGGCCGTGAGTGAGGCGGGGCGGCGGCCGCGGGGGCCGCGGGGGCCGCGGGCGCTAGGGCGCGGGCGGCACGGGGGCGAGGGGGCGGGGAAGCGCGAAGAGCCAAGGAGGGCAGGCGACGGGCTGGCGGGCGGCCGGGCAGCCCTCCTCGCTACCCGCTTTGAGCCGCTGGCCCACGCCGCAGTGTGTTTTGTGGACGGCGCCTTCCCAGATAGCCCAGGAGAGCCCAGCCCAGCGCCGGACAGCCTTGGACGCGATGTTCCGCCGGACCTTCAGTCGTTTTGTAAGTACTCTCGCTGCGGCTCCCCGCGTGCCGCTCGGCGTGCTCGCCGGGTCCCTCAACACAATTTCCTGAGAGGGGAGCAGCGTCTTTGGCAGACACCAACACCCTTTTTCCTTTTGACCTGAACACTTTGCCCAGGCGGCCGGGGCGGGGAAGCTGGTCGGGGTCTCCCACCGCTACCCCCAGGACAATTTCCCCGGCGCTGGAGGCCGCCCTCGAGCTGGGTGCTGGGGGGACCGACCCGGGCGCCTCTCAATTGGCCAATTAGTCGAAGATGGCGTTTTATGATCCGAGAGGAAGCTTTCTTTTGTTTCCTCTGCCAGGAGCACATGGACATAAAACTAGAACTGTCACTGTGGCCCAAAGGAGAAGCTGGGGGCCGAGGGAGCAGGAGGCTAGGACAGGACTCAGCTCTTACCTGGGGCTCGTCCCAGCGGGTAGCTGGTGACCAGAGGCAGGGCAAACTTTCCAGATACAGCCTACGAAGCTACCTTGAGGGCATCGTAAAAGCGGGCTGGGTGCAGGTGGAGAAGCGGGGTGGCTGCACCGCCGCTGCACCGAGCGCCAGTGTGAAACCTCGGGGACAACTGAACACCCACGACATGGAACCCACGGAGGGAAGGCAGGCTGCGGCTGCACTGTTCCGTCCACGTTTCCCCCCTGCCAAGTCCCCAGGAGAGGGAATTTCATTGCCCTGGGACTTTGGTCCATGGAAACTCGGTTTGAGGCTGCTTTTTTTTTTTTTTTTTTTTTTGAGTAGCCTGTTTACTCCTAAGAGGGTATGTTAAGAATGGAGCAGAAAAGGGGCCATTTACTTCCATGCTGGCATTTGTAGCAACTCCCTTAATTTCGAGAGGAGGTGGTGGGAATAGGATTTTATTTTTGCCAATGATGTGAAAGAAAGGGCTCATCTGCAAATTTTGATTTTTCTGTAGTTAAAAAAAAAAAAAAAGATTGAGTGCCAGGCTCTTTCTAGCCCCTTTCCCCCTTAGAACACATGTTGGAGAACTTGCTGATTTCATTCTTTTCGTGCAATTATTCCTGAATCAGAGCGTTACTAATGCACTTTTCATATTTCAGATGAATTTGCTCTCAGTTTTTCCCTGTATTTGAAACTTTCACAAATATACCCTAGTTGAAAGTAATAACTTGTTTATCCCTTTTGAGGATATCTTTATCAAAATAGTGGTATGTTAGTGTATTTCTAAATGTGAACCTTACCTAGAACCATGCCATATGAAATTGGAGCAGATCATTAACCTGTACCACCAAGCATTTGAAGGTGTACCTATAAAGGAGCTTGAAATTAATAAAAATGGCTTGTACTGGATACTTTGCTAAAGCAAGTCACTAAAATATGTTTCTCAAATTCATCCTGAGACTAAAAGAGCATTGTACTTCATGGGTCTGTTCTCATAGATTCTTGTCATCTTAGAGTGTTGTTTGGTGGTGACAGGGAAAAATGACAAGGAGAGCTAAATATAGTATTTAGGAAAAAGGTGATCTTTTCATATGGCATACCCATGTTGGAAAACGACTGAGCTCTGGATCACATAAACGTGATTAACTTAAAACTGAGCTATTGAAATCCCATTTTTTAAAAAAGGATGTGGATATTTGAAACTCAGCATCCCAGGTACTGGTCTAAAGGCCCCGTTTGCTTGCCTTTTGATTAAGAGTGAATGATCTGCATTGTATCAGAGTCTAGTAATTAAGCAGTGCTGGCCCAGAGAGGCTGGGCATGCAGTAGAATTTGCAGCAGTTGTTGAAGTGCCAGCCTGCAGGTTTGAGACTAGTACTTTGCATCCCCAACCAAGATCTCTGCAGAGGATCACTTTCGCTTACACTGAAGGGAGCTTTGACCTCATTGTTTAAGCTGGAATGTCCAACTGCTCACGTTTTTCTGCACAGCCATGACTATGGTAAGTCCTGGAAATTTGCAGCAGTACAGTAAGCTGGAAGGTTCTTTGGGGTTGTAGCTGAGCCCTGGGCCTAAGGCAAGAAATTAAACTGCAAACCATTGGACTAAATGCAAAACATTATCAAATATTCATTGCTAAGCATGACTTTATGTTTTTTGTGGTAGGGGCAAAATTTTAGATTCCTTAAATCAATAAAGCACATGCTGTCCTTATCTTTTGCATGGCAAAGATTGTTTCAGGGGCACTGCCTTTTGAATCAATAGAAGGCTACAATTAAAGACTTAGGTGAGACTTGAGACTGGCACAGCAACATGTAATCAAGTTGTGTGCTATCTTATAATTGTTTTAATATTTTAGAGATAGATAGGGTTTTGGATTCCTTTCAAAATTATTTGTTTATTTTGGTGTACTTAGAGGTTTTTGAAATTGGCTTTGAATGGGAAATAAATTACAGTGATGTTGATTATACTTGTTGGTCATTGAAAACTAGAGAGCTGCCTTGTTAGAAAAGGACTTTATATTTTAAACTCATTGTGGCAAATAAAAATCTCTTAGGAGTCTTATCTTTCATAGCTCAGTTATTTTTGCTAGGTCATTTTAAAAATGCTAACATATAATTCCCTAGGTTCTCCACTTCCAAGCTAAAAGAAATAGTGATTCATTATATTTTTTAAAGATATATCCTTGACATCTTTGCCATTAATAATTGCATTCCTTCCTTTTTGATGAGTTAATGACAGTCTTTAGGTAGAAAGAAATGGATGAATTTGGTATATAGCATATTAGGATTTAGGCATGTAGGAGGTGTATTAAAAGATTTGAGTTGGATATTTCTGAATGCATTAAAACACCTCATGTTCCCAGTCCACATCTCCATAAATTAAAAAAATAAATAATAATAGCTTCATCTGTACAATTTGTTTCCTTCAAAGGCATATTTGATCAGAAGTCTTTACTAGTTGAGACTTAAGCATCACAAACTTTTAAGTTATTCTGTTGTCTTTTAAACTTAATAAAATTTCCAGTGATTATATTTTCACATGGGTTAAAAGATTTATTGAAAGTCTAAACAAGAATCCTCCCTTCTTTTGGGCTTATATTATTTCATGCTAAAGATTTAAATAAGATATTTCTTCATAAATTAGAAAAGGAACTTGGCCAACTGGATGCTGTCAGTTTAGCTTGTTGGAGAGTAATATTTACCAGTTTTATATTTCTACACAATTGATAATGAAAGCTTAATTGTAGGTATGAGAAACTGTAGTAAATTAATATCTCTAATTCTCAAATTGCTTTGGTTCCATAAGCATGCAGCACATGGTAATAATATCATACAAAAAACATCTTAGCAGTCAAAGACATCCAGTATTGGAAAGAAATTAGACTATATAAGCAAGAATGAAAATTCAAAATGAGATGGGAAATGCAAAATAAAAGTTGATGAAATAGGTAGGCAATTTATTACTTTGAAACCAGGGTAAGGCCAATCTCATGAAACAATATGTGGAGACAATTAACAAAGAAATTCAGGTTATTGCTTTCTTTTTTTTCCAGAAACAAGAAGGTTTTTGGTTTCCTCCTTAAATTATCAGATTAATTTAACTTTTCTTTTGTTTTCACTTTTCTGATAACCTTGGCATGACACTACTGAGTCTGGCAAATATCGACTTTATTACTGTAGAGATATATTTGCATGTGTATAGCACAGTAATTTTGTATTCACAGAAGCTTCATAAATAGTCTGTGTGTCTTGATTCCTATCAGTTCATACACATCTAGGTTTAACAACTGAACTTGCTCCTACCTAAAAGAAACCTTATTATCATATTGCATTATAATTATCTTTTAACTTCTGTGGTTCTCTAGACCAGTCTTTCTCAACCAGGAGAGAATTAAGCTGTAATACCCTAGGGCATGCATTGTGGGCAATAAATTAACTTCTATCCAACTGGAGGAGGAACCCAGTTGAGAAAAAATTGTCCTAGACTTGAAAGCAGCTTGAAGGCAGGGACAGTTTACAGTGTATCCTTAACTCCTAGCACAGTGCTTGGTGCCCAGAAGGTGTTCAGTGAATATTTGTTGAATGAATATCTTTTGTTTCATACAAATAATACACTTTACTTAGAGAAAGGGATTTATAGTAAACATCTCCATATCCGGAATGATTGAAAAATGAGGAGTTCTAGTTAATTGGGATATACCATATACTGATAATTAGTTTTTTAAAAAGATTTATGTACTTATTTGAAAGTGAGAGTTACATAGAGAGAGAAGGAGAGGCAGAGAGAGAGAGAGATTGATTTTCTATCCACTGGTTCACTCCTCAACTGGCTGCAATGGCTGGAGCTGTGCCGATCCAAAGCCAGGAGCCAGAAGCTTCTTCCAGGTCTCCCACACCGGTGCAGGGGCCCAAGGACTTGGGCCATCTGCTGCTGCTTTCCCAGGCCATAGCAGAGAACTGGATCAGAAGCGGAGCAGCCGGGACTCGAACCGGCGCCCATATGGGATACCAGCACTGCTGGCTGCGGCTTTACCCACTATGCCCAGTGCTGACTCCCAATAATTGATTTTGTAAAAAGATTTATTTTAAAGACAGAAAAACAGAGAGGGAGATCGTCCATCCGCTGGTTTACTCCCCAAATGGCCACAATGGCTGGGGCTGGGCCAGGCTGAAGCCAGGAGCTTCTTCCAGGTCTCCCAAGTGGGTGCAGGGACCTAAGTACTTGGGCCATTTTGTGCTTCTTTCCCAGGCACGATAGCAGGGAGCTGGACTGGAAGTGGAGCAGGGAGGACTCTAGCCGATGCTCACATTGGATGCCTGCATTGGAGGTGGCAGCTTTACCTGCTACACCACAGCGCTGACCCCTGATTACTGATTTTTAAAGAATTAGAATGAAAGCTAATACTGAAGCTATGCTGACCAAAGTGTTGTCTTTCTTGAATGATTACTGCATTTTATGGTTTTGCAGAACATTATTCTGTTCAACAAATATTCAGTGAGCATGTGCCGGGCACTATGGTAGGTCCTGGGGACACATGGGTGAGCACGACAGACTAGGTTCTTGTCTTTAGGAGCTTTAATTATTGCATGTATGGCTATAGAGGGGGCATGATGTATTGTGTCTCATATATTTGTGAATACCACAGAATCTGATCTTTTTGAATAAGTTACTATTATTTACTTGTCATTTGTCTTTCTATCAAAAATAGATTATCCAATCTCAATTATTTTCTGTTTGTCTGGATGTTAGATGAAAAGGAGTTGTTTGCATTTGACACTTTCTGTATGACATATCCATAGCAGATAGGTGCGGTGCTGACACCATGCAAGGTGAGAAACCTATTTGGAAATGAACCCCTAAAAAGTTGAAATAAAACTTCACACAAGTATAAACAGGTTTTGTCCCCCCCTCCACTTTTTTCCCCTTATCTGCCTTTTACTAATTAAGCAACATAAAACTCTGAAGGTCTCCTAAATGCCTTTTATAAGGGTGCTCTGTGTGTTCCTTTTGTTTGTGGTTATTACTAATGATTCAGCTCTTTAGTGAGTACTATGGAGTACCTCTATATCAGGTTTCCAATATTTCTAAGGGACTTTAATAACAGGTGAGACTTGGGCAGGTCAAGCCGTTCAAATAAAGTTGTTTCCTCAAGCAAGTTGCTGGTTGACTACCCAATGGACGGTGGGTCCTGAGAGGTAAAGCATGTCCTGTGCCTCCTGGAAGAACCACGCTAACCTTCCTGTGTCTGCATTTTGTGTAAACAGCTAGTGCATTGAGTCAATTCAAATACTGCTTTGTTGAGTGATGGAAAAAAATCAAGACTGACTACTTGTCTAGCATGATCAGTTAATTCTCTCAAAGAGGGTGGTGAATGCATAGGATACAAAATTAAAATACTGTTTTTTTCTTCAAGGTGGTAGATTTCTGTATATTAGTAGTGATTTCTTTTTTAAGATTCAGTTTATTTATTTGAAAGGCAGAGTTACAGAGAGAGAGGTACAGACAGATCTCCCATCTGCTGGTTCACTCCTTAAATGGCCGCAACAGCTGGGGGTGGATCAGGCCGAAGCCAGGAGCCAGGAACTTCATTCAGGTCTCCCTCATATGCAGCATGGACCCAAGCACCCGGGCCATCTTCCACTGCTTTCCCAGGTGCATTAGCAGAGAGCTGGATACAAAGTGGAGTAACTGGAACCTGAAGCATCACTCATATGGTATGCTGGCATTTTAGGCAGCTGCTTAACTCACTGTACCACAAAGCCAGCATTAGTGCTTTATACAGATTAATTTCGTATATCTGAAATCCTTGAAATTGGAGGAATTTTTCTGGTTGGGTGTAAAGATCTGGGATTCCACAAAAAATTTAAGTGCTGCTCTTGAATTTATTTGTGTGCACTTAAGGTTTGTCTTCTTGGCCTGGTATAAGGGTGGATCAGTGGTGATCATAAAACAAGCATATTAGCATAACTGGAGCATATGTTAACACTACTGCAGCTTAATGATAAATGAGAGCTCAGCACTGCAGATATGGGTGCAGGGTGCCCTGTGCCAGCACATTGGCAGACAGCCCTTCAATTATTGCAGTGTATGGATGGACTGCTGGTTTGGCTGACTTCTTGATTATATACAAGATTTGGTTTACAGATGATATTGGGATCATGGATATACAGATTTAGGTGGTTAATCTGTATTTGTGAAATAGACTGTCATTGATTTCTCACCCCATATTTATTTAATAGAATATGAGAGGACTGATGAGGCCTATCTTTTTTAAGCAAATACTATTTGTTTTTAGGTTCCTTAGTTATATGTTGTCTTTTTTTTAACAGTTGGGTTACACCATTTTTTAAAAAGATTTATTTATTTGTTTGAAAGGCAGAGTTACAGAGGAGGAGAGAGAGAGATCTTCCATCCACTGGCTCACTTCCCAAACTCCAAAGCTAGAACGAGAAGCCAGGAGCCAGGAGCTTCTTCCAGGTCTCCCATATGGAAGCATGGGCCCAAGCACTTAGGCCATCTTCTGCTGCTTTCCCAGGTGCATTAGCAGGGAGCTGAATCAGAAGTGGGGCAGCTAGGACTCGAACCAGCACCCATATGGGATGCCAGCACTGTAGGCAGTGGCTTTACCCGCTACACCACAGCGCTGGCCCCTATATGTTGTCTTGAAGTATTAAGATGACAGTGCTTTCCTAGTCCTACCTCCTCACCAAGATATTCTTAGAAAATCAGAAGAGCATTTTTGATAATGATTTACAGCTAGTACAGCATCAGATAAATAGCAGATGTTCAATAAATACTTACTAAATTGTTTTGAACTGAATTGACAACATAGTCGGTGTCAGTAGTAACAGGTGAAAAATGATCAGTTGAGTAAGCAGCCACCATTTCAGACTGTACTATAGAAATGTGTGTAGTGCTGAAAATACTTCTTTTTCATTGTACAAGTAAATGAGAAAAAAAAATAATTGCATGTCCATTTAAAGAAAAAATCAGGAGAAGTTTTCTGTTTGCTTGCTGTTTTCCCTTTTTACCAGAAAGATAGTTTTTAGCCCCTTCCCCTTTCTTGGAGGTTCATAGAACATTATAATCAGTATAGTGTCCTCAGCTTCTAAAATTGTAAGCGAATTCATATTCTTTTTTGTCAAATGTAGTTGATAAGCTTATATTTTCTGTTACCACTAGCATATCAAATATACTTTGAAAATCAGAGCTGCAATGTTAATTCTCTTAAGAGATGTGTATCATTTGACTTAAACCAAATGTAAGTGTGCAATATTTACTTTCAGGATACTACTCAGTATTCAGTGCTGGGAATGTAAGATACTTTCCTCTGTTTTCATCCAATCAACACCAACAGGGTAGATACACCTATAGCAAGAGACAGAGCAAACCAGAGGAACTGCAGAGTTTGATGGATTTGGAAGCAGTTGTGTTGTGAAATGTGCCTCAACTATGTTGAAAGGGTTAATGCAAGTCCTATTTCTTCCATTTACTGCCTAGTTCAAGAAATTGTGCACTGCTTGCTGTAGTTCATATACATCAAACTGTTTCTCAAAATGTTGCTTTTGGACTATTTACATAAAAATCCCTTTGGATTCATATAATTAATACAGATTTCTGGATATTAAACTTACAGAATCCAAATCTCAGATGATAGTTTCCAGTAAAGTGCACTTCTAGCAAACACTCCAGGCAGTTCTTAGGCTCACTAAAATTTAAGAATAGCTGTATATCATATGGTAAGCACTAAGGTATTTAATTTCTGATCACATTCTCCATTCACTGCCCTGTACTTCAATTTCTTCATCTAAAGAATGGGGATAATAATATGTATCTCACAAAATTGTTGGATAGACTATTTCCTGCTACTTCAGTTGGATCAGAGGTCCCCCAAACATCCCCAAGTTGGACAGTCAGAACTTAGCGTCTACACACACTCATGGGTTGATTTATTATAGGAGAAGGATACAACGTGAATCAGCAAAGGAAAAAGGTTCATGGGACTGATGTGGGAGAAACCGCATGCAAGCTTCCAACAGTCTTCTCAGCAAAGTCACACAAGGCATACATTATTTTTCCATCAAGTTGTGACAGATTGTATGAAGTGTTGTATACTGGGGGAGCTCATTAGTTACTGTGTCTAGGTTTTTATTTGGAGTTATTCACATAAGTACACTCTACCTGGTATATATCAAAATTGCAGATGTCTAAAAGGAAAGCAAGCATTCAACATAAACCATATTGTTTGTACATTATGTCCTACAAGCCACTCTTTACAGAATTATGGGAATCTTTCCAAAATCCAGGTCCCCAGACATGCCAAAGAACCTACTGTGTAAGTAGGCCTTTTTAAGAATAGTAGTCTCAGGTCTGTTATGCTAACTCTTTCTTACATACTAATGTTATGATTACTGATATTTTTTTCAGTGAAGTTACTTGCCCAAGAACCTTTAAGCTAATTGGTAGCAGAGCTCAGACTGAGACATCCATCAATCATAGCTTCTGTTCATTGTTACCCAGAGTCATGCTTCTTAATTATGGATTATGGGTCATTTCTGTTCATATTGTTGAAAATATTCACTGTTTGTCACTTGCAGCAGAAGAGCAGCCTGCCGGTGGTAAATTGATGCACCCAGTGGGGGAGCCAGGAAGTATTGATGTTTCTGCCAGTTTAGCGTCAACACTTGCTGGTTTCCTCTTTGGAGCATCACCAAATTCGTGGATTATCTTTTCCCTGACTTTTGGACTTTTATTACTGCTCCACTCTTCTTTTCCCATTCATTTGCCCATATTTATGATACTCATTTTCATGACTATCTCATCTCATTTTGTACTAGCTCATAAAGTACATGTTAGCTCATTGGTACCTGATAGAAAAATTCTTGGTAACACAATTCCGAATAGTGGGCATACTAAAGAGCATTTTATCAAGGAATACTACCTAGGGGAAAATGACAAAAATGTATTGAGCTAATAAATGAGTTTTATGACAATATTTACAAATATTTTATTCCAAGATAGCTTTTTGAGTTTTTGTAGTCATGGAAAACCCTGGGCACATCTCTAGTTGTTCACAAGTTTCAGCCCCTTTTATTTTTATCAAAAAGGAAATTTAACCATTTTATGATTTGAGCAAGAAATAAACAAGAAAATAATACTGGAAGATGTGGTATCCTACAGATCCACCGAAAGCAGAAGCCAAAAGGGAACTGTCACAAATAAATAATAGCTGTGTATAGCAGATTATGTAAGCTACACCTGTTGTGTAAGCAGTGGGGATGTTCTTGAAGCTTCACAATATAGTTTGCAGTAATATGGATTAAGGGGTGTATAATATAGTGCACGATTTATTTTGGCTTCTTTTCTGAAAATATTCATATGAATCACAAGCTTGCTTTGAACATTTATGCCCTACTTGGTGCTATAGAGGTGTGTAAGGAACTGCTCTGCTTTCCAGTAGCTTGATGTGTGGCAGAAGAGAGAGACGACAACACATGCAAATAACTTTTTCACAAAACCAGTAGGTTATCAGTCCCATCTTTTTGAGGGACACACATAGTAACTGTAGTAGGCATTCATAAGGATGTACTGGTACTCACTCTGGTTGAAGTGGCTGGGGAAAGCTTCATAAAAGGAATTACATGTGTATTTTACCTTTAAGGATACAAAGGACTGAACGTCATGGGATTTTAAGGCTAGGCAACCTCATTAAAGGAAGAGGCAGTTCACCTGAGCAGTGCTGCAGGGTTATTGTTTAAGACACTTAACAGAGGGGCCGGCACTGTGGCATGGCAGGAAAGCTGCCGCCTGCAGTGCTGGCATCCCATATGGGCGCCGGTTGAAGTCCCGGCTGCTCCACTTCCGATCCAGCTCTCTGCCATGGCCTAGGAAAGCAGTACAAGATGGCCCAAGCCCTTGGGCCCCTGCATCCACATGGGAGACCTGGAGGAAGCTCTTGGTTCCTGGCTTCAGATTGGCTCAGCTCTGGCTGTTGCAGTCATTTGGGGAGTGAACCAGCGGATGGAAGAACTAACTCTCTCTCTCTCTCTCTCTCTCTCTCTCTCTCTCTTTCTCTTTCTACCTCTCTCTGTAACTCTATCTTTCAAATAAATAAAATAAGTGTCTTTTTTTTTTTTGAAGATTTGACAGCAAGGAAGCCACTTAATTTAGAAGGTATAGATTCCAACTCCCCCATCAGTTCAGGATGGTATGATAAAGTGCCATAGACTGAATGGTTTATAAACAACAGACCTTATTTTGGTGAGGGCCTATTTTCAGGTTGCTAACTGCCATCTTTTTAATATATCCTCACATAGTGGAAGGGGAGGGAAAGAAATCTGTGGGTATGGGTACTAGTCTCATTCATGAGGGCACCACCCACATTGCCTCATCTCCCTAGTGCTGTACCTCCTAATACCATCACATTGAGGGTTAGGATTTCTAGATGTGAATTGGGGTGGTGGGGCACAGATATCTAGTCTGTAATGAACCAGACCAAAACTTTTCATTTTACATGTCTTCTTATGTTTTCTGTAGTAAAATTAGAGTTTAAAAGAGGGAAGTGGGCACAAAAGTGGATATCTGGTGGATTTAGGTCTCCACAACAATAACTATGAGAATCTTCTCATAGATGCTCTTTTCTGAACCCCATGTCCTCAATCTTCTAATTTGTTGCAGGAACGATAGGTAAGGACTGGGATGAAATAAGCACTTGTGGTAATATATCGACACTACTTCATATAAGATTATATGCCTTGTTACTTTAGTTGCCTTGCTTAAATGATGGGTGTCCAATTCTGGGAACTTTACACAAGGACACAGTGCTGGTTTATTATCTTGAATATTGGCAGCAATTTACTTAAAAAGTTGAGGATCGGGCCTTTGCTTATGAGCATATTCTTTACTGTTACACTTCTATTTCACTGCCATTAGATAACATTACTTGTGATAGACGTTCAGGCTTGACTGCTTCATTTTGGCTTACTGGAACATGAATTGTATTTCAGTGCCTTATGACCAGTGTGTCACCATGCCCATTTGATGGCATGTTTTTATCTGCTGCTGCTGCTATCAGCAACTCTCCTTTTTCATATTTATTTCTCCTCCCATCTTCCTCCTTTCAATAAATGGCACTATTGCTGACGTAGTAGCTCAAGCTAGAAACTTAGCAGTTATCCTTAATACTCCTTTATTCTCCACATATAATGTTAGCAAATCCATTCATTTCTCTTCATGCCCAAATCTACCACCATCCAAGTCCAAGCTACTACTATTATGTGGCATTCTCAATAGATGGTCTCATTCACTCCTGCCATCTCCAGTCTGTCCTACGTTAGTATTAGAAGAATCTTTTACAGATGACTTTCCACTGCTGTCTTGATATTGAGAACTTGCTGATATCACTTCTACTCTTCCTCATTTTTTTGTTTACTTTTTAAAATAATAATTCCCATAACATAAAATTAACCATTTTTAAGTATACTCTTAAGTGGTTTTAGTTTATTTACTGTATTGTGCAACCATCAAAACCATCTATTTCCAGCATATTTGTACTACCTCATAAAAAAACTCTATGCTGGCTGTTGATCCTAATCCCTTCTGCTGTGACAACTCCTGGCAACCATCAGTCTATGTTCTTATCTCTGAATTTGCCTGTTCAGGACATTTCACATGAATGGAATCATACAATATGTGGTTCTTTGTGACTCCTTTCATTTTCTGTAGTATTTCCAAGACCCATCCATGTTGTAGCATATATTAGCACTTCATTTATTTTTATGGCTGAATGATATTCCATTGTTTGGATGTAGCACATTTTGATCATCTGGTCATCGGATTATGCATATTTGGATTGTTTACATTTTTGGCTTATGAATAATGCCTCTCTGAACATTTTGCACATATTTTTGTATATTTTCTGTTTTCTTCAGTGTATAGGAGTGAAGTTGATGGGTCATATGGTAATTCTATGTTTTATTTTTTTGAGGAACTATCAAACTACTTTCTACAGCTTTTCTTAATTTTTTTTTAACTTTTAATTGTGATAAAAAGCAGAAATGTTGAGTTAAATATTGCTAAGTATGTTCACATTGTGTACAAATCTCCAGAATTTTTTTTTTATCTTGCAAAGTTGAAACTATACCTGCTAAACAACTCCCTGTTTGTCCCTCTCCCTGGTCCATGGTAACCACCATTCTATTCTCTATGGGCTGACTACTTAAAGTTTTTAAATTTATTTGTGTGTGTGTGTGTGTGTGTGTGTGTGTGTAAGAGAGAGAGAGAGAGAGAGAGAGAGATTGATTGAGATTTCTATCCACTGATTCACTCTCCAAATGGTTATAACAGGAGCCAGCAGCTCTATCTGAGTCTTCATGTGGGTAGCAGGGGCCCAAGCCCTTTAGCTATTGTTTGCTGTCTCCTGGGATGCATTAACAGGAAGCTGGATTCAAAGCAAAACAGCCAGGACTCAAACTGGCACTCTAGCATGAGATGAGGGCATCACAAGTGGAACCTTAACTGGCTGCACCATAATGCCTTCCTCAGGTCTCCATCTTTTGATCGCTCATTTGACTATAATCTGCCCCAGATTTCAATTCTCGTGTAACAATAGTGAGTTTGAACTGAATTGTCTTCACTTTAGACAGGAACAATGGCAAATTTAAGGAACTTGTGTTCTTGGGCAATTAATAGTGGCTGTACTTTTTAGTTTTATACTGACCTGAATGATTGAGGATCCATGTATGTCCATGCCTTTGTTAGCACTATATTCTAGAATTAATTAAGCTTAGCTAACAACACTAATAGAGGAGACAATTTTTTTAAAGTTTTGTATTCTTTTTTTTTAACGATTTATTTATTTATTTGAAAGTCAGAATTACAGAGAGAGGGAGGCAGAGAGGTCTTCCATCCGATGGTTCACTCCCCAATTGACTGCAATGGCCGGAGCTGCGCCAATCTGAAGCCAGGAGCCAGGAGCTTCCTCAGGGTCTCCCACGTGGGTGCAGGCTTGGGCCATCTTCTGCTATCCCAGGCCATAGCAGAGAGCTGGATCAGAAAAGGAGAAGACAGGACTAGAACTGACGCCCATATGGATGCTGGCACTTCAGGCTGGGGCGTTAACCTGCTGTGCCACAGTGCTGGCCCCAGGAGACAATGTTTTGATACTAGAATATTAACAATTAATAATATCATGAGCAAGCTTCCAGGGGAGCACCTTTTATTATTTCTCAAAAGGTACTCTTACTCAGCTCTACTCATTAACACAGTTAATTGCAGAACAGTAGATAGATGCAGTTGGTCGATTGGCTGAGCATTGCTAGGAGACAGGAGGGGGCACTAAGTAGACAATTACAATGTATATAGTTGAGAGCCAGTAGTAAATTGGTGGAGTAGAATTGGGGGCCATGCTTGTTGTAGCCAGTGTTTTAACCAAAGGATGAAAGCCAGGTAAGGGAGCTATTTCATGAAATTAAATCTATAAGTAAAGTATGTTTGAAAATACATAATCAGTTTTTAGTTTAGGTTAGACCTTAAACATTGACAAAATGTATCAGTAAAATATATATCTGTTTTGAAATGTAAGATGATGCAATTAAAATATTCTTGTACAAATTCAAACTTATTACTTATTAAATACATTAATGAAGTCCATATAATAAAAATAAAATCAAGTGTAATCAGATCTGGAGATTTATAGTAGAATTATGGAATCCATGTTTGGAACAATGATTTTAAATATTCATGAAATTCATGTTGCATTAGTAACTGTTAGTTCCTAATGTGTATACTTAGCATTCTGGAAGTTTTTGAGGGTATAGGGCTGGAAACTTCTTCTTTGTTATGGTGCTTTCACTCACCCGAAGTATAACCTTGAGAAAATCACTACTTCTTTTGAAACACTATCTTTTAGAAATACAACATTTAGTGCATATAGGATAGCTGTAAAATATATGTATAATAGTAAATGTTTATGTGTCTGCCTCCCAAATTGAAAGTTAGAGCATTAGCAATATAATTTTCCCTATATTCTTTTCTGTCTAATCCATCTGCCTCCCCACCACTTGTAACCATTAGCCTTATTTTTGTTATAACTATTCTGTTGCTTTAAAAAAATAGATTTAACACATATATGTGTAAACCTAAATAATACATCATTTAACTTTCTTTGAGCCTTACAAAAATGATTTATATACTTTTTAAGTTGACATTATATGACTATGATTCTTTATAGGACTTTTTTTCTTAAGATTTTTATTTATTTGAGAGGCAGAGTTACAGAGAGGGAGAGACAGAGAGAAAGGTCTTCCATCTGTTGTTTCACTCCCCAAATGGCTGCAATGACCATAGCTGGGCTGATCCGAAGCCAGGGGCAAGGAGCTTCCTCTGGGTTTCCCACGTGGGTGCAGGGGCCCAAGCACTTGGGCCATCTTCCACTGCTTTTCCAGGCCACAAGCAGAGAGCTGGATTGAAAGTGGAGCAGTCGGGACATAAATTTGCGCCCA
>NC_091453.1:115868851-115903929 GCF_964237555.1 Oryctolagus cuniculus | reverse complement strand
TTTAAAAAAATTTCTATACTAAGGACAAATATTTAAAAACTTAGTGAATAGTTGCCATATTTATTTTTCTAATGAAGGAAATGAGTTTATTCTTACTGTTAAAATTAAAATATACCAAGGCCAGCGCCGTGGCTCACTTGCCTAATCCTCCGCCTGCGGTGCCAGCACCCCGTGTTCTAGTCCCGGTTGGGGCGCCGGGTACTAGTCTCGGTTGCTCCTCTTCCAGTCCAGCTCTCTGCTGTGGCCCAGGAGGGCAGTGGAGGTTGGCCCAAGTGCTTGGGTCCCTGCACCCACATGGGAGACTGGGAGGAAGCACCCGGCTCCTGGCTTCGGATCAGTGCAGCGCCAGCTGTAGCAGCCATTAGGGGAGTGAACCAATGGAAGGACGACCTTTTTCTCTGTCTCTCTCTCACTGTCTATAACTCTCTCTCTGCCTCTCTCTCACTGTCTAACTCTGCCTGGCAAAAAATTTTTAAAAATTAAAATATACCAAAGAAATAGTACTTTACAGAGTTTGCCTTTAAAGAAAATATTCTTGTTAGAATTTTAAAGCCATTATATTATAGCACACATGGAAAAAGAAGTTACAAGTTAATGCTTAAGAAAATTTTGTATTCATTGGCCAAAAAACTACAGTTGTTGTTTCTGAACTGTTTGAATACTTAAAGCTTAAAACCAGAACAATGTCTAACATTTAGTAGGAACAAGTGATTCGCCAAACTTTTTATTAAACTGTCTCATTGACCCTTGAAACAACATTCTGAAGTAGATGCTACTATTATCCCCATTTCAGAGATTGAAAGATTTACCAAAATCATACATCTAGGAAATTAGTAGTCAGCATTTGACCTCTGAGCTTAATTTCACAAAACAATTTTATGCTACTTTAGACTCAGATACCACATGGCAGCACATGAGGAGGTATGTGTCCTATGAGCCCTTTATGGTATTCATCATACCACTGCCATTAGTTATAAGCAAATGAGATGCCAAGAAAATATTATTTAATTTTCCATCACCAATCTCCATTAATGGCCCAGGGGATTCTGCTGAAGCTGTTGTAGACAGGTGTTTGGAAAGCATATTATGAATTTTATCTTTGGATGCCAATATTTAGAATTATTTTATTGAAATGTTTGCTGGCAGTGAGCCATCAACCTGTGTTGAAGGATAACAAGAAGATTGTATTCAATCAGTGCCAACAAAGTATCATCTTCACATATACCCACAGAATGACTTTCTCAGATCCCATTACCTAAAGGGAATCTCCTTGCATTTTATGAGGCAATATGATTAACTGATTTGATTATGTTTTCCTCTTGTCCTTTGACCTCTAAAGAAGCTAGAATCAAATCACCATCTCACCTGTAGCAACTGCTTAGAACATTTCCATGTGAATATCTTATTTCTGTTCTTACTATTTTCTGTTCACTGAGCTTCAATATTTGTTTTCATTGTTTTGCAGTGTGTTGGTCAAGACTCCTTTGGTTAAGTCATGTCACACGTGCATACATGCTTGCATGCACACATAAATTCACACACATACACACACACTTTGATCTCGGATATTCCAAAAGTATGAGCTTGTGATAGTGAGCTATGGCCTAGTGGTTCTAAATCAGGCACTACTTGATCCCTAAGGGGACATTTTGCAGTACCTGGAGATGGATGCAGGTGTTACTGCAACCTAGTGAGTAGAGGTCAGGGAGGCTACTAAGTATCCTAAAATGCACAGAACAACTCCACCTCCTACTGTGAAGAATTAGCTAGTCCCAGATGGTAAACGGGAAACCCTGGGTTTTGCTACAGATGAGTGACAGAGCTAAAGTAAATAGGGAGGAATCTAGTAGGAAACAGTGCAGCGATCGTGAGGCTAAGTTCAAAAATGATTTTAAAGGAGTGACTTAGAGATGGCATTCTGATTCTACGTGGCAGGGCTCAGTTTGCAGAACACTTTTGTAAGATAAACAAATATTGGGGCTGACGCCACTTGCGGTGCTGGCATCCTGTAAGGGCACTGGTTTGTGTCCCAGCTGCTTCTCTTTGGATCCAGCTCTCTGCCTATGACCTGGGAAAGGAATGGAGAGTGGCCCAAGTGTTTGGGCCTCTGCACCTTCATGGGAGATCTGTAGGAAGCTCCTAGCTCCTGGCTTTGCATCAGCCCAGCTTTGGGAAGTGAACCAATGGATGGAAGACCTCTCTCTCTGTCTTTCCCTCTCTTCTGTTTGTAGCTCTACCTCTCAAATAAATAAACAGAAATTTTTGAAAAAATGAGCAAATATTAATTGTGCATATCTAAAAATAGACCAGAGCACTAAAGCTCCCTCAAGTCCCACCCTCCAGCAGCACCTCTGAACCAGGATAGTAAATGAGTCATGAACTTGGATTTTTAATTCCTAGGGATTGCTCAGGGTGGGGAAAAAGACACACAAAGCCTGCGTAGCAACCTGAATTTTAGTCTCATTCTTTCTTTGTGTGACTTTGGATAAGTCACTTTTCCGACTAGGTATTTGTCACCTTTGTAAACTGAGATCTGGTTGCATTATTTCCTTTTTTCTTCAATTTTTTACTTAAATTATTTATTCTTTTCATTTTATTTGAGAAAGAGAGAGGGAGCTTCCATCCCAAAATAGTCAAAGCTGGGCCAGGCCGAAACCAGGAGCCCAAAACTCAATCTAGATCTCTCATGTGGGTGGCAGGGAACCAAGTCTTTGAGCCATCACCACTGCCTCCCTGGGTGTACATTGTAGCAAAGTGGAATAGAGAGTAGAGCTGGGGCTCAAACCTAGGCACTCTGGTATGGGATGTGGGTGCCCCAGCAGCAGCTTAATTATTGCACCAAGCATCTGTCTCTATTACTTCATTTGTAAAACAATTTCTATCACTGATAGAGTCTGTGGTCACAAAAGGCTTCCATAGCCTTGGCAGCTCATGGCAAGAGCCTCAGGTGATCACTGATGTCATAAATAAGAGTGTTAATTGTTAAAGGAACAACAGAAATCACTGTGCACTTACTCCCCATGTAGGACCTCCATCCTTAATGAGTTGTAATATGAGAATTCACTGTAAATCTTGTTCTCAAACTGTACTCTATATGTTGTGTATGTAGGTGGGTGCAAACTATTGAAATCTGTGCTTAACATAGAGTTGGGGGGCAGGCACTGTGGCGTAGCAGGTTAAGCCTCTGCCTGCAGTGCCAACATCCCATATGGGTACCAGTTCGGATCCTGGCTGCTCCACTTCAGATCCAGCTCTTTGTTATGGCCTGGGAAAGCAGTAGAGGATGGCCCAAGTCCTTGGGCCCCTGCACCCACATGGAAAGACCTGGAGGAAGCTCCTGGCTCCTGGCTTCAGATTGGCGCAGCTTCAGCCTATGCAGCCGATTGGGGAGTGGACCTGCAGATGGAAGACCTCTCTCTCTCTCTCTCTCTCTCCCTGCCTCTCCTTCTCTTTCTGTGTAACTCTGACTTTCACATAAATAAATAAATCTTTTAAAAAACATAGTTGGTCCTTCGTATATAAAATCAAACTAAAAATGAACCCTAATGAAGAAGGGGATGGGAGAGGGAGAAAGAGGTAGGATGGGAGTCAGTGTGGGAGGGTGGGTATGGTGGAAAGAACCACTGTATTCCTAAAGTTGTACCTATGAAAAATGCATTCAATAAATAAGAACATTAAAAAAGCAAATATGTAAAATAAAACAGGGAAAGAAAAAAAACAATTTTTAGTTCTGCTATTTATGTCTATATTTTATCTTGTTATTTGAGAATAAAAAAGAATAAAGCTTAGGAATATCTGTGTGTGTGCACTTACTCCTCATGTAGGATCTCTGTCGTTAATGTGCTGTACATGGAGATGTAATGCTATAACTAGTATTCAAACAGTATTTTTCACTCTGTGTTTCTATGTGGGTGCAAACTGTTGAAACCTTTACTTAATATATGCTAAACTGATCTTCTGTATATAAAGAGAATTGAAAATGAATCTTGATGTCAATGGAAGGGGAGAGGGAGCAGGAAAGGGGAGGGTTGCGGGTGGGAGGGAAGTTATGGGGGGGGAAGCCATTGTAATCCATAAGCTGTACTTTGGAAATTTATATTCATTAAATAAAATTTTTTAAAAAAGGAATATCTGTGTGTATGTGTGTGTTTTACTTGGCTGTGTAAATCCTAAACATGGTCAGTCCTGAAAACAATTACCACTTGAAACAATAGCATATTATATCAGAGTGCTGGTTTGTGTCCTGGCTGCTCTGCTTCCAATCCAGCTTCCTGCTACTGCACCTAAGAAAGCAACAGAAAATGGCCTGAGTACCAGGGCCCCTGCTATCTACTTGGGAGACCCAGATGGAGCTCCTGGCTCCTAGCTTCAGCTTAACCCAGTCTCGGCTGTTGTACACATCAGGGGAGTGAAACAGTAATGGATGGAAGAAGTCTATCTATCTATCTACCTACCTACCTACCTATCTATCATCCATCTATCTATCATTGCATTTCAAATAGATAAATAAATAAATATTTTTTAAAAATTTTTGGAAAGCTTTGGTGATTACAACATAGAATAATTTTAGAACTTTTCGAAGTGTTATGTTATGCATTTACCTGTTCTTTACAATGAACAGTGTAATTCAATGAACAAAAACAAGAGTTTTTTTTTTTAACTCTTCCACTACGTTTAGTAGCTTTAGAAAATGAGCTATATAAAAAGGTTTATACAAAGGGAGTTATTCCAGTGCTAGAAAATGGAAGCACTGGCTTTCTTGTTAGAGATCATCTCTATCACTTCCCTGTCTGTGGGGTAATCATGGACTTAATCTTTGGACCAGGACTTTATTTAGAATGAGAACTGTGTAGCAGGAAAAGGTTTATGAGCAAGTTAAAATGTTCAATACTCAACTCCAAGAGAGCAGGAATGACACCAGTCTTTGTCTTTTTCTCTGTCATGTGTCCCTAAAGCTCAAAATGAATAATGAGAACCAGGGAAAACTCTAGACTGAAGCTAGGTGCACAGAGCATGAGTTAACTCATACAGCTAGGTCGGTTGTTCTGTACCCAAGGCCACTTAGCCCAGATGGCAATGGGAGACAGAAATCTGCAGCTTTTCCTTCATTTGCCAAACCATGTGCTCTGGCAGGGGGCTATGTCTGTGGGGCAAGAGACCTTTTCCAACTTAAATCAAGGCACAATATGTCACTACATGATAGAAATATCTTCATCAGAAACTGATTTAGGAGTAGATATTTAGCCCAGCTAGTGGCTAAGACTTCTGCATCTCATTTCAGGAGTACCCAGGTTCAATGCTGCCCTCCAGCTCCTGTCTCCAACTTTCTACCAATGCAGACCATGGGAAGCAGCAGATGATGGCTCAAATAGTTGGGTTTCCATCACTCAAATAGGAGACTCAGACTGAGTTCCTACCTCCTGGCTTCTTCTTGGCCCAGCCCATCTCTAGCCATTGCAGACATTTGGGCAGTGAATCATATGATGGAAGATCTCTCTGTATTTGTCATGCTCCCTTTCTGGGTCTCTCTTCTTCTCAAATAAATTTTTTTTTCAAAAAATGACTTTAATATAGTGTTGTAAGTTCTTATTCCGAACCATAATAGCGTGGATTCTTGAAATTGCCCAATAAACAAACTTGATGTGGGTAAAAGTAACAGACAGTTGGGTAGGTTTAACTTAAAAATTTTCTGGTTCAAAAAGAATAAGGAACAAATAGTTTCTGAATACAAAAAAGTCAAAAGACAAGCTAAGGACATGAAGAGGAAGATTCTGAAGGAAGGTAACAAAAACTTGGCAAAGTCATACTTCAGCCATTGAGGCAATAATTTAGTTTACAGAAAGGCACCCACATTATGTGGTCTAGGAGGTTATCAACTTGGACATCATACATTCTGTTTCTGAGAGAGATGTTTGATATATAAACAAACCAATCCTCAGGGCTTGTTGCAAACAACAGCTTTCAGGCACGTCGTCAGGTCATACATCCTCCAGCCAACTTCCCACATCTGCTGCACAAAGACAGTTTGCACTTACAAGGCTGAGCATGAGAGCCCTATATGTCTTCCACATAACTGAAGGGAAATAACTTTTTTTTATTAGACTGCCTTTGATTTTGTTATTTCCGTTGTCTCCCATGTTCAAAGAATTGATGATTCAAGGATAAGATATATGCCCACTGACCACTGACAAAAGAGCAAGTGCCCATGAGTAGCACACATTCTGAAAGGGCAGAGTATTGTCTAACTACTGTAAATTGTGTTGAAAAAGTTTTCCAGATGGAATGATTGTAATTACTGCTTTTTCCCTTTTAAAAATTGTAGATATTCTTCAGTGAGTAGCTTAGCAATTTAAGAAGAACCTTGATAAGTGAAAGGTAATAGTAAAATATTGAAATAACCTCTTCTGGCTTAATTTTAATAAAAAGTGTGATTACTTTCCAGCCATTACACAACAGATCCATATTCTCCATATATATGGAGATATATATATATATATATATATATATATCCAAGCAGAAAATTCACATCACCTGGTCAGCTAGCTCTCCATTTGCATTCTTGTTTGACATGATGAAGGCTGCACTGGAGTTTGTGAATATTATGTATACATGAGATCAAACAGAAATCAACCCAAACCTGCAGGATGTGGTAGGAAATCAAACAACATAACAAAGATGAATGCGGGCCAGTGTTGTGGTGCAGCAGGTTAAGCCACTGCCTGAGATGCTGGCATCACATATGCATATATGAGTGATGGTTCAAGTCTCAGCTGCTTCACTTCTGATCCAGCTCCCTGCTATTGTGCCTGGGAAAGCAGTAGAGGCTGGCTCAAGTACTTGGACCTCTGCTACCCACCTGGGAAACCAGGATGGAATTCCAGGGTCCTCACTTTGTCCTGGCTTAACCGCTAACAGCTGCAGCCATTTGGGGAATGAACCAGTGGATGGAAGATCTCTCTCTCTCTCTCTCTCTCTCTCTCTCTCCAGTCCCCCCTTCTCACTCTATAACTCTACGTTTCAAATAAATAAATAATTATTTGAAAAAAACTGTATTTATCCCATGTGCCAGATTTTAAGACTAAATGAGACTTATCTATGAAACACTGAGCATAGTATCAGCCATATAATAAGTGTTCAGTGAAGAGTCTTTTTATTATGATGAAGGAAAGATGAATTGTATCTGCTACTTGTGAAAAATGAATAGTATGTAGATGGGACATGGAGATTGTTTTGAGATGAAGAATCTTCAAAAATTTCATGGAAATATGTGTAATGAAAATACTGAGTTGGAATGGGATGTTTTTGCACCAAAACAAACTTATGGCTTAATTCCATTTCCATGAACTTTTTAAACTAGCATAATATTGGCAAGAGGGGATAGTAATGGATCTATGGCCTGGGACTTTACTCGTGCAAGGCCCATATAAGGCTACAGTGACACCCTAATCATTTATCAAGCAACTTAAACTGTAGCACATACTCCCAGAGCAATGAGCTAAAAGTGACTTGAAAGCATAGGCCAAACATGGAGCCCACTCTGTACCGGAGTTTTATTAGATACTGAGGGAGATTAAATGGTTATCAAAACAAACACACACATATTGTGGAACAGAATATTGATTTTTGCATCAGTCTATAGAATAAAGCATAAGACTTTAAAGAAATATCTACCCCCTCTCTTGGGTGTTAAGTTTTATACTACTTAGCTATTGGGAATTCTTCAGTTCCAAAGGAGACAATGCACAAAAAAAGGCCATTCACTGTCCCAATATTTCTCTTTTATTTCTTGTAGGCTTATTCTGAGGGAGCCCCCTTGACTGTAAGTTCCCTGAAGCATGAATTTAAATCTTTCTTAAAATTTTAGTCTTAGAAATCGCTATAATCCAAAAGTTGTACTTTCAAAATGTATATTTATTAAATAAAAGTTTTAAAAAATTTAGTCTTAGCTCTTAGCTCAGCATTTGGAACACAGTGGAACAGTTGTATAGTGGCTGACTATGGTTAAGTATTAAGATGAGAGAATGGAGTGATGCATTTTGTTGCTTTTCTCTTACCTGTACAGTCTCAGTAACAGTACTAAATTGATTCACACAATAGTCAAGTAAAGAGAAACGTTCTGACCTGAACCTGAATCCATAGTCAATCTGGGCATCTCAGACTAGAGAAAAGGAGGGGATGGATATTCATGAGCATGGGTCTCTTCCCAAAGCCCATCCCACCCCATTCCTGCAGTGCCTTCTCCCAAACAGAAAAGTTCTAATGATGTGTGCTGATTAATGTCAACAGTGTCAGAACCATTATTTGACAGAAAAGAGAGGGCACCATGTCTCCTTAGATTAAGGCAATGATTTTCCAGGATGCAGCCTAGCCCAACCATCATCAGGATTTGTCTTGCCCCAGTGGGAATATGTTTAGCTTGCCAAACAATAGACAAGAAGGGGATATGGGGGTAGGGGGGTAGTGTTGTGGCACAGTGGCTTAATTTAATTCCTAATTTGTGGTTATTGTTTTAGTTAATAGGGCCAACAAAAATGTTATTTTTTAAAATATTTACTTATTTAGTTAAAAACCATAGTGATAGAGTGGGAGAAAGAAAGAGAGAGACAGAAAGAGAGTTTTCCGTTCACTGATTTACTCCCCAAATGCTCACAACATACAGAGCTGGGCCAAGCCAAAGCCAGGAGCCAGGAACTCCATCTGGGTCTCCCATGTGAGCAGCGGGAACCTAAGCATGTGGGCCATCACCTGCTGCCTTCCCAGCACATTAGCAGGAAGCTGGATTGGAAGTAAAGCTGCCTGGATTCAAACTGGCAGTCCAATATAGAATACCAGCCTCACAATCAGTGGCTCAACTCACTGTGCCACAGTGCCAGCCTTCCCAACAAAAAGTTATCCATTGAAATCTAAAGGATTACCTTCCAGGAGAAAAATTTAATTCTTGTCCCCTTATTCATATACCTTATTTAAGCATCTAAGATTCCATGAACTGGGGAAGCTGATTTTCTCTTTGCACTTGTGTCTGTACCACCAACACCAGGGGCCAGAAGACGGTGAGATTGCCAATCTACAGGAAGCAAGAGTCCAAACTACAGTTTTAACTACAGACTGACATCCAGCAGCTGGTTAATTACATATTTTCATTAATGGAATGAATCGCATTGTCTTTTGGATGACAATCTGTCTTTCAATTCACCAATGTCTTATTTCATTCTGCACTTATTAGCAACCCTGTGTTTTCATACTTCCACTTCCTTACTAGTCTTAAAGCTAAAAAAAAAAAAAAAGAAAGAAAAAGAAAAAAGTTTGCTCTTGAACAACTATGTATCTTGCTACACTTGGGTTTTCCTCAAGTTTTTATAATAAAATAATTTTAAATGGATATATTGACAGGAAAAATCTAGAGACAGGACATCTTTTGTGTGGTAGTTTATTTTTTAAAGCATCGCATCAGAACAGGGTTATCTTTTGTCTTTGGAACCCAAATCAAAGGACAATTTTACAAGCTTCCCTTAACTTGACTTTATATGCTTCCTTTGGCAACGAGGGTGCATTTGGTGACATGGAATACTCAAGAAGGACCTGATTACACACTTCACAGAGCTCTTTTTTAAGTAGAGAAATACATGAGATGGCAATCATAAAAACCAGAATCTTAGAGAAAATTGAGGAGAATGGAGATTTGAGAAAACAGAGGTTCACTTCTTTTCCAAGTCAGTATCTGAAAAACTATACCACAATGTCTAAAACATTTTCTTGGCATGTGGCATATAGAAATATCTCCCCACAATCCCTTTGCAGAAAGATAAGTTTTACAACTCCAGGTAACGAAGTGACAAAATGATCCAGATAAGAGATTGAATTTGAAATTGCAGATACATAGGGGTTGGCGCCATGGTGCAGTAGGTTAATCCTCCACCTGCAGCGCTGGCATCCCATATGGGCGCCAGTTCTAGTCCCGGCTGCTCCTCTTCCAATCCAGCCCTCTACTATGGCCTGGGGAAGCAGTAGAAGACGGGCCAAGTCCTTGGGCCCCTGCAGCAGCATGGGAGACCGGGAAGATGCACCTGGCTTCAAGCTTCAGACCGGCACAGCCATCTGGGGAGTGAACTAATGGAAGGAAGACCTCTCTCTCTCTCTCTCTCTCTGTAACTCTACATCTCAAATAAATAAATAAAAATTATTTTAAAAAAAGAAAAGAAATTATAGATACATAGGTGAAAAGAAAATTCTCATCTTTGGGAGAGCCAGAAAAGAAGGAGAGATGGGGCCATGGTTGAGGAAAAAAAAAAAAAAATGCTGAGCATATGAGGAGTAGTAATAATGTCAAACAGGCATGAATACTTAAAAGTTGGAGCCATGTTTTTAAATTGGATTTTAGGATAACAAGCTCGTAAATTGGATGGATTACCAAAGTAGTGTATTCCTGAAACAGGGCTAAGTCCCTGATTCCACTTATTATTAATTTCTCCCAGAAATCACTTAGCAAAGTGATTACTCTTTAGCATTTCATGGATTTTACTCTTTATCCAGTCAACTACTACTCTTTAAAGGGAATACTGGGATGGGCATTTGGCACAGGGTTTAAGATGCTCTCTTGGACATGTGAGTCCCATATTGGAGTGCCTGGGTTTGAGTCCTGGCTCTGCTTTTTTTTTTTTTTTTTTTTTTTTTTTTTGGCAGAGTGGACAGTGAGAGACAGAGACAGAGAGAAAGGAGAAATGTCTTCCTTTTTTCCCGTTGGTTCACCCTCCAATGTCCACTGCGGCTGGCGCACCGTGCCAATCCAAAGCCAGGAGCCAGGTGCTTCTCCTGGTCTCCCATGGGGTGCAGGGCCCAAGCACTTGGGCCATCCTCCACTGCAGTACCGGGCCACAGCAGAGAGCTGGACTGGAAGAGGGGCAACCGGGACAGAATCTGGCACCCCAACTGGGACTAGAACCCGGTATGCCAGTGCCACAGGCAGAGGATTAGCCTAGTGAGCCACGGCGCCGGCCTTTGGCTTTGCTTTCCATTCCAGTTTCCTGCTAATACACCCTGGTAGGCAGCAGGTCATGGTTCAAGAGTCTGGGGCCCTGCCACCCACATGGGAGACCCATATTGTGTTTCTAGCTCTGAGTTTTGGCGTGGCTCAGCTCTGGCTCTTTAGGGTGTTTGGAAAGTGAACCAGCAGATCAAAGAGCTCTCTGTGTTTGTCTGTTGGTCTCTCTTTCTTTCGAATAAAAATAGCTAAATTATTTTTAAAAATATTTAAAGTTAATAGTAATCACATTTCTGAAGAATTCTGTGGATTGTGTTGTTGTGTCCACTTGCATATAGATAGATAATACAGCTATACCAAAATAGGCTCATAATCTTGTAGGAATTAGAGGAAAAACAAAATTATTAGTTTTCTGCTGCTGCTTAACAAATCATCACAAATTTAGCAGCTTAAAACAACACCTTTGTGGAGTGGGCATTGTTACACAGCAGGAAAACCATCTTTTGGGACATCCATAATCCCATGTCAGACTGCCTGGTTCTATTCCCAGCTATTCCACTTCCAATCCAGCTTCCTGCTTATATGCATTGGTACTTTGGTCCTTGCAACCCACATGGGAATCCAGCCAAGAGCTCCCAGGTTCAGTCTGGCCCAGCCCCTTCTGTTTGCTGGCATTTGGGGAGTGACCCAGCAGATGGAAGATCTCTCTCTCTCTCTCTCTCTCCTTTTCAAAGAAATAACTCAGAATAATAAAATGGAAAAACTAATAATAAGAGAAAGATATATTCTATCTGCTGATTCACTCCCTCAGTGCCCACGACAGTCAGTACTGGACCAGGCCCAAACTGGAAGCCTGGAACTCAATCTAAGTCTACCACGTGGGTGACAGGGACCCAACTATTTTGGTAAGTACCTTCCACCTTCCAGGATGCATATTCCCAAGTAACTGGAATTGGAAGCAGAGCTGGCACTCAAACCCAGGTATTCTGATATATGATGCAGGCACCCCAAGCAGTGTCTTAACTGCTATGCCAAACACCTGCACCAGGCTGGGTCATTTGTTCAGAACCTCAGAAAGCTGAAATCAAGGTGTCAGTTGTCATTGCGCTTTCATGTGAATCTTGGAGTCCTCTTCCACATCCACTGGTTATTAAGAAATCAGCTCCTTGAGGCCCTGGGCTCCTAGAGGCTGCCACTATTCCCTGGCATGGGACCCCTTCAAAGACATGACAGTTTACTTCCTCAAAGCTGCAGGAAAGCAACTTTATGGCTTGAAACCTCTCCTTTAAAGGACATTCTGGACTTTCTTCAAAGGGTTCAGTGGATGAAGTCAGACCCACCCAGAATAATCTTTTGGATTAATTCAACATGAAATTATTTGAGACATTCCTTACATCTGCATTTCCCTTTATCTTTATCATGCAACAGCCTAATCACAGCAGTGAGACCCTTCATATTCACAAGTGTTGTGCACATTAAGGGACACGAGATCAGACAGGATGTATACATTGGGGGGGGCGTGGCATTATTCTTGAGGATCATCTTAGAATTATGCCTGCCACAGCTAATTAAAAGGGGGAACTTTCTTTTCTCCTACCCTTTCTTTGCTCATACTAAATGATCCATAAAGGCATTTCTTTATATGATCTATAATGAGAACTGAGATCTTTTGAGCGCTTCTTATGAATGTTTATCTTAACAAAATTAAAACTACTAAGAATTGCTCTGGCCCCACATCACTACTCCCTGGTGACTCAAGCTTCCGAACCTTAGGTCTTCCAATAACAAGTCAAGGGGCAAGTCAAAGAATTTGCATTTGGTGAGGCGAAATTCTCCAGAAGGACCTGCTTTCATACCTCAGGATTCATTTCGGCAAAGAAAAATATAAGAGAGTGCAGTCACAGAAATCACAATTTAGAGAGGAACTGGGGAAGGTGGAGACTTGGGAAAACAGAAAAGTAGTGATATCCACAGGGTAAAGAATCACTGACTTCACAGGGGAATGTTCAGTTTAAGTGCAAGTAAGCCCAAAATTGGCACAATTGGAAGCACATGAGTGGCAAGGAGGTTCAAGTGTTCCTGTCTAATGCTCAAGAATCTATAGCTTCTCAGCCTTTTGGCTAACGTCAAGTGTAGTATCTGTTCTTATCAGTTTAGTGCTCAAGAATCTAAGGACTCTGCTAATACGCCTGAGAAAGCAGTGGAAGATGCTCAAGTCCTTGGGCCCCTGCACCCACGTGGCAGACCTGGAAGAAGCCCCTGGGTCCTGGCTTTGGATCAGCACAGCTCCAGCTGTTGTAGCCAATTGGGGAGTGAACCAGCGGATGGAAGACCTCTCCATAACTCTGCCTTTCAAATAAATAAGTAAATCTTTAAAAAAAAAAAAAAAAGGAGGAGTCTAAAGAAAGGTGCAGATGTTGTGGCACAAAAGGATAAGTTGATTCTTGGGATGCTTACATCATATCTCACGTCAGAATGCTCGTAGTTTTGGCTACTCTGCTTGTAATCCAGCTTCCTGTAATGTGCCTGGGAAGCAGCAGAAGATGGCCCAAGTACTAGGATCCCTGCTACCCTCCTGGGAGAACTGGATGGATTTCCAAGCTCCTGGCTTCAGCCTGGCCCAGCCCTGGCTGCTGCAGCAACTTGAGGAGTGAACCACTTAGATAGAAAATCTCTCTTCCTCTCACTCCACCTTTCAAAAAACAAATCAATAAATCCACATTTTTTTAAAAAAGGATCTGATGCTGGCACTGTGGCACCAGCATCCTAAATGTGTGCAAGTTCAAGTCCCCACGCTCCATCTTCAATCCAGCTCTCTGCTAATGTGTCTGGGAAAGCAACGAGGATGGCCCAAGTGCTTGGGCCCCTGCACCCACATGGAAAATCCAGAAGAAGCTCCTGGCTCCTGGCTTTAGAACATCTGTTGTGAACATTTGGGGAGTAAATCAGTAAATGGAAGATCTCTCTGTGGTGTGTGTGTGTGTGTGTGTGTGTGAGAGAGACTCTGCCTTTCAAATAAATAAATAAATCTTTAAAAATAAAATAAGATTCTAAGTAAAATGTCTGTCTCAGGGGGCTCTTTAACAAATGGGCACCAGGAAAGACAGACAGCTTTCATTATTTCTGGGAGATGTAAGGCTTCCAATATTCATTTGATATGCTATATACTGATGCCGCTTTAGTTTCTGTTGCATTGGACATTGGTACTAACCAAATTAAGCCACTTCAATTCCATCTTGCGCTCTCTCTCTCTCGCTCTCTCTCTCTCTCTCACACACACACACACACACGCGGTACATGAAAACATATGCACATGCACACACACAGGCACAGCCAGAGGAGGTTGTGGAACAGCAGCCTAAAGGGTGGTTAAGATTACATCTAGATTCAGCATAGACCTGAATTATGTTCTAATTTACTAGCTGAGTGACCTCAGTTAATCTAATTTACTTCTCCAAATTTCAGCTTCCCTAACTGTAAAAAGGAAATAAGCAAGCTTATCTCCTAGGGTTGACGTGGGGAATAAATAAGATACCATAGACAGCATCTAACACACTACCTGCCTCATAGTACCTGGATGTTGTTCCTATTTGTGAGCAGGATTACAATTTCATTCTGATTATTATATGAAAGTACCTTTCAGGTGAAACTTAAAAAAGCTCAGAATTTGAGACAAGCAACTTCCTGCCATTTGGAGCAACCCAGGAGAGAGGGCAGGAAATAAAAAAGATGACTTGACATAAACGAAGACCCTTTGTCTTCTTTGCTGCTTCAATAACGTAGGGCCAGTATCCTGACTCTCTGCCTCAACAAAATTGTCTCCATTTAATGACAGAGCACTTGGGTACTTAAGGCATTAGGATCACTGATTGAAGGGTTTGTTCCTATCATCATAAATGTCAAGATCCTGATGATTTTTTTTTTTCGCTGCACAAGCATCTTTTACCTGCCTTATGCCAAGAGGGAAGGCAGCATCTATGACAAGAAAACAGAGCAAAAAGAAAAGAGCAGAAAGACAGAATTTTTTTTCCCAGTCAGTCTCAATTCTAACAAATTTCCTTGCTTTAATTGCAGTTGTGTTTGGTCACTGTAATTCATTTCCTCTGTTGCAATACATAATGAAATGCTCCAAGTCCTCATGGTGAGCTCTGTGGCGGGGAGAGCTGCTCATCACTTCACTTGAGGTCACGCATATTTGTGTCTAATTTCCATGGCAGATATTGCCGAGTCTTTGATAGAGACATTTTTGCAGGGACGAATTTGATAGAGACATCAACGAGACCTGGAGGAAGAACAAAACCTGCATTGACTTTGACGTTTCTCGTGATCCTCATGATCACTGTTGAATCCTTCATGTACACACTTTGCAGAATGACTCACAATCACAATAGTAGACAAAGACATTAAAATATACTGGAGAATATCCTTGTACCAGTGTCCTTTGTTTCAGGATAGGCCACGAAGGGCTGGGAAGAGATAGAGAGCCTCCCTTTCCCTAGAATCCAGGGAGTGTCCCAAAGGAACGTAATGAACTGCAGCTCTCTAGTGAAGGGACAGAATTCCTTCATTTAATTTAATTAATTGAGATTTGCTCTGTCTTCTCACAAGGATATCTCTGCTTTGGACGGTTCCATCAGGAAAATAACTGTTCCTCATGGTCTCCCGGGTCTCTTAGAACCTGAAATTCCGTGACTCTCATTCTAAACACACAGATGAATTCTCATAATGATGAGAAGACCCTCGTAATGGATCTTGTAAGTTTACAACTTCAAAGAAGAGAACAGTTACAGTAGGAGGCAGCCCTCAACCGCGCCAGGTATTTTCCAAAACCAAAAAGGCTGCAGAGAATCTGACTGTATTTTACCAACTTGGAAATGTCTTCTCCTTGCTCCTCAATCCCATCTGCACTACATGAAAATATGTCCACTGTTGGCCTCAAAGGCAAGCAGCCATCCCATTAGTGAAACCTACAAGTCTTTCGTCATCACTTCGCGTGAAAAGCTGCCCTTATTTTTAGCTGCAAGAATGCACTAAAACATCACATCCTGACAAATTGGGCTTTTCATGACACAGCACTGTGTTGGAGCCTCTGGAACATCAGATGGGGGAAGTCCTTTTGGAGCAGCCAGCAATCCTTGAGGTCATCTATAGCCCATCCTCTATTCAAGCAGGCTGCAGCAAGCTGGCCAATGAAAAAGTGGTCCAAAGAGTCACAGAATATCACCTTATCTAGTCTGACTCCACTTTTCATGCAGCTGGGGAAAATGAAGAACAGAGAAGGAAAGTGGCATAGTTAAGGTCACACAGCAAGTTAGAGGAAGAACGCTATCAAGGCTAAGTAGCAAGGCAGCAGCTTACATTTATCAAGCACTTGGCCACATGCTCATCCTGTCTTAGATGCTTGCCATCTACTTTCTCATAGTTTCAACTTAAAAATGTATATCACAGGCAAGCATCTAGTCTAGTGGTTAAGACTCCTACATCCCACATGGGAATATTTGGTTTTGATACCCAGCTCTGGGGCTTGATTCCAGCTTTCTGCTAATGATGACCCTGGGAGGCAGGGGTCAAATAACTGAGTTCCTGCCACCCACAGGGGAGATCCGGTTTGTGTTCTGGCTTCCAGCTTCAGCATGGCTGACCTGAGTTATTATAGGCAGCTGGAGAGTGAATCATCAATTGGGAGCTCTCTCTCCCCAGCTCACTCTCTGCCTGCCTGCCTCTCAAATAAATAAAAGATAACATAACATAATGTAGCAACATAATATAAAAAAGCACAACATGAGGGGTGGCACAGTGGGTTAAGCTGTGACTTGCAATACCAGGATCCCATATAAGAGCACTGGTTCAAGTCCTGGCTGCTCCACTTCGTTCGATGCAGCTTCCTATTAATGTGCCTGGGAAAGCAGTAGAAGACGGCCCAAGTACTTAAGTCCCAGCAACACACACAGGATACTGGATGGAGGCCCTGGCTCCTGACTTTGGCCTGGTCCAGCCTGTTGCAGCCACATGAGGAGTGAACCAGTGGATGGAAGATCATTCTATCTGCCTCTCCCTCTGTCTCTGTCACTCTGCCTTTCAAATAAATAAATAAATAAATTTTTAATAACATAACTAAGCATTGCACATCAGTTCAGCTTCTCTCTGAAGAGTTGGAGGGGCCATCGCTGCCCAGACTTAGTGTACCTCTATGAATACGGCTGACATATTTCTTGTGTTTCTTAACAGCCTCATTACAGGGCAAACAAAACTAAAGAGTGTTTCCCCATTAACACCAGTGAGATCACTCTTCCCTCAGTCTGAACTCTTGCAATTACCTGAATTTAAGTGAAAAAATTACACTTATTTTGCTCAAATATAATCCATTAATTTCAACCAATAGATCCAGTTTATAAAACATTTTATAATGTTATAATACAACTTAAAAGCTATGCATTTCAGATTTTTTGCATAGTAAGTTTACAAAGCTTATTTTATATATTTTCTACTTCCTTTTTAAATTTTTTTATTTATTTTCATTTTATTTGAAAAGCAGATAAACACAGACAGAGAAAGATCTTCTATCTGCTGGTTCACTAGGCAAATGTCTGCAACAGCCCGGGCTGAGCCAGGTCAAAACCAGAAGACCAGAACTCAATCTGGGTCTTCCACATCAGTGAAAGAGGCTCATGTTCTTGAGCCATCACATGCTGCCTCACAGGGTGTGCATTAGCAGGAAGTTGAATAGGAAGTGGAGTAGCCAGGACTTGAACCAGGCACTCAAAATAGGATATGGGTGCCTTCAAATGGCAATTTAAAAAGTATGCCAAATACCTGCCCCGTATTTCCAATTCTTGATACATATTTGTACAAAATATGGTAAAGAACAAAAGCCCTATGATACTCCAGTAAATACCTTTATCCAAAAATGAACATTCTGTACAGAAGGGTAATTAATATCTTCTTTTGATGATTTATTTTTAATTTATTTGAAAGTCAGAGTTATACAGAGAGAGAAGGAGAGGCAGAGAGAGAGAGAAGTCTTCTATCCACTGGTTCACTCCCCAGATGGCCACAACGGCCGGACCTGCACCAATCCGAAACCAGGAGCCAGGAGCTTCTTTTGGGTCTCCCACATGGGTGCAGGGAGCAAGGATTTGGGCCATCTTCTACTGCTTTCCCAGGCCATAGCAGAGAGCTGGATCAGAAGTGGAGCAGCCAGGTCTTGAACTCGTGGCTTTACCTGCTACGCCACATCACTGGCCCCAGTAATTAATATCTTATGTTCAGAATTACAGGTTAGAGATTCATAGATTGCAATGTGCTTTCACTCATATATTCCAATTTAAACTTCACATCTTGCCCATGGATGGTCCAATTCTATAGATAGGTAAACAAAAGCTCAAGAAGTTAAGGACAAGCACTATTTCTTAAGGTGGTGAGACAACACTTAGAGGAAAGAGAAGGTAAAGAACAAAGATATGCAAAGAGGATAGAGGTGTGTAAGAGCAAAAGATGGCCTTCGGTGCAATTTAACAAGTAAAGATCAGAAAACATAAGGACAATTGCAGCGTCAAACCCTCAGGTGAAAGGAGTTGGTTGGAGAGATAGGTCATTTCCTTTTGCTAGCCAGCAGGGGGCACAGATCATTCACAAATCAATTTCCTCATCTGTAAAATGGGGTTACGGGCTAGATTTGTAAGCTTCTTTCTAAGACTAGATGAGATAATGTATGTAAAGCACTTGGGACATGCTTGGCTTCTGGTAAATTTTCAGAAAAAAAAAAAAAAACTGCCCAGCTTTCTGTTCATCTTCCACTTCCACTTCAACTTTCAGCTCATGTGCACTCTTGGAAGCAGCAGGTGATGGCTCAAATACTTGGGCCCCTGCCACCGAGGTGGGAGACCTGGATGGAGTTTCTGGCTCTTGGCTTCAGCCTGGCTCAGCCCTGGCTGTTGCAGGCCTTTGTGAAATGAACCGGTGAATTGAGGGTCTATCTCTGTGTTTCCTTTGAAATAAATAAACTTTAAAAATAAATACTTGTTAAAGAAATCATTCTGTGCTTGTAAAAATGGTGCCCTGAATATTCTTTCCTTCTCTTTTGTTTGGACTATTTTGCTTTCTGCAAACTTTTTTCTTTAGCCTTCCTGTAAAAGGACCTCTATGGAAGTTAATATCTAGAATAAGATTTGCTCTGGAGAGAACCTCCACTTTGACTATGACCTTGTCTAAACAAGATAAGAGTCGGAGAACTCAAGGGGCTTCCATAGCCTTGGAAACTCATGACTGGAGCATAGGGGGATTGCTGATGCCATAGACAGGAGTGTCAATTGGTAAAGTCAACAACAGGAGTCACTGTGCACTTACTCCTCATGTAGGATCTCTGTCCTTAATGTGCTGTGCATTGAGATTTAATGCTATAACGAGTACTCAAACAATATATTTCACTTTGTGTTTCTATGGGGGTGCAAACTGTTTAAATCTTTACTTAATGCATACTAAACTGATCCTCTGTAAAAAAAAAAAAAAAAAAGAAAGAAAAGAAAAGAAAAGAAAAGAAACTATCAACTCCCAACTTGACTCTCACTGGGATTAAACATGACAATAGGTCTGATCTGATTTCATCATCATTTAAAAAAATCATCTATTATTTTTCACTTTATGTTTCTGTGTGGGAGCAAACTGTTGAAATCCTTACTTAAGGTATACTAAGCTGATCTTCTGTATATTAAGATAATCGAAAATGAATCTTGATGTGAATGGAAGGGGAGAGGGAGTGGGAAAGGGGAGGGTTGTGGGTGGGAGGGACGGTATGGGGGGGAAACCATAGTAATCCATTATTCGTACTTTGGAAACTTATATTCATTAAATAAAAGTTAAAAAAAAAAAAGATTTGCTTTCAGGATATGAAGTAGGAAAGTCTTGGGTCTGTTAAGTCAGTACATTAAGTATAAAGTCTGAACATAGGGGCCTGTGCTGTGGCATAGCAGGTAAATCTGCTGCATGCAGCACCAGAATCCATATGGGCATTGGTTTGAGTCCTAGCTGCTCCACTCCCAATTGATCCAGCACCCTGCTAATGTGCCTGGGAAAGCAGCAGATGACAGCCCATGTACTTGGGCCCCTGCACCCACGTGAGAAACTCGAAAGAAGCTCCTCCTGGCTCCTGGATTCAGATTGGCACATCTCTGGCCATTGCAGCCATTTGGGGAGTGAACCAGTGGATGGAAGCTCTCTGTCTCTGTCTCTCCCTCTGTCTCTCTGTAGTTCTGCCTTTCAAATAAATAAATAAATCTTTAAGAAAAGAAGTCTGAACATAACAAGGTATCATTAGAAGCTTTGTACAGTGAGAATGCTTTCATTTGGGGATTACAAGAAGGTAGGGAGCTATGTTCTCACTCCCTTCTCAAGTTATTAATAACTGAATGAAAAGATGAAAGGAAATGAAGACCCCTATGGAGACTTGAAGTCTAGAGTCAATTATTTTTATTTTTATTATTATTTGAAAGGCTGAGTTACAGGACAGAGGGAGAGAGAGAGAGAGAGAGAGAGAGAGAGAGAAATCTTAATCTGCTGATTCACTCCTCAGATGGTCACAACCAGGTAAAAACCAAGAGTTTGGAACTCCATCCAGGTTTCCCATGTTGATGGCAGGGGCCTAAATACTTGGTCCATCTTCCACTGCTTCCCAGGCTCATTAGCAAGGATCTGAATCAAAAGCAGAGCAGCCAAGACTCAACTGATGCTCCTCTTGGAGGCTGGCATTGCAAGCAGCAGCTTAACTCATTGCACCACAATGCTGGCCCCTAGAATCAGTTGTTTATAATGAAATTCGGTGACAGGAAATGCAGATATGCTGCAGGGTAATTACAATCCCTCATTACCCCTGCCCTCAAATATGTCTTCCAGACGCCTCTTTTAGATTCAATTGGATCCTGGTGTTAAATGCCAATGTGCCACCTATTAGAGAGTAATCTCCATGAGAGCTGACACCATGTCTGTCTTAGTTATCTTGGTGTCCCTGGTGTAGCACAGTCCTTGGTACTTGTATGTCTTTGCTGTAACCCAACTGTGTATGTGTCACCATCATTTATTGCCACAAACAATTCCATTCTACTTCAGCACAGTTATTCACTGGACATTTATAAGTTTCTTCCTATGTTCCTGACACTGTACATTAAATATTTGTTATATAAATATGGGATGAATAAATTTTGAGAAACTTATGAGCATCCATTCACAAATAGAATCAAAATGCATTCATTTATAAGCTTAGCTGACTTAAAGGGAAGGAATAGACAAATGGAGATGTATCACAGTACCCAGGGACTGAGGGAAAGGAGACTTAAGTGACACACCCTGGTAAGCCAGAAGAAGAGAGGCACTGGCCCAGAGGCAGGTCCTTTTGTAGCACCTTATTATTGTCACCATGAGCAGAGTAACACACATCCTGTCATGCTAGTATTCATTTGACAACTCACTGAACTGCTCTGGCTAGGTGCCTTAATCCCTGTACTCAATGATAGTAAATGGCTGAGAAGTGCAATGGAAGGGGTATGGGCTTTGTGTCAGCTTCCAAGTACTGTTAGTTGGGAGATCCCAGGCAAGTGGTCCGCCTCTCTGAGCCCCGATAGAATGGGATGAGTACATCTCTGACAGCGAGTTATTTTGCAGTTTTAGAACCCTCTCTTGCAAAATGCCTACACTTAATAGGTATTCATAATTTGTAATTATAGTTACTATTGACCTTAGGACCTTAAAACCTTATAGCCCAGCTGGTATAGAGTTAGGAAAAGGTGAAAGACACTGGGATGATTACCTCTATTGCAAGGCAGACTCAAATGCATGCTGCATTGACATGAGGCTACAAGGTTTGCAGAACCAGAGGAAAATATGAAAACACTTCAGAAAGCTCATGGAAACATGAAATTTTAAAAAAAGTGTAAGATTTTGGCACAGCAGCTAAGTCACTGCTTAGGATGCTCACATCCCATATTGGACTGCCTGGTTCCAGTCCCTGTTCCTCTAATTCCAATGTAGCTTCTTGCTGATGTACATCCTGGGGGGCAGCAGCTATGGTTTAAGTATTTGGGCCCTTACCCCACATGTGGGAGACTTAGATTGAGTTCCTGGCCCCAAAATTTGGCTTGATCCAATTCTGGCTGTTACAGGCATTTGGCGAATGAACCAGTCACAGATGGAGGTTATCTCCCTTTCTGCCTGGCTGGCTCTCTATCTCTGCCTTTCAAATAAAATGAAAATTAATTAACTGATTAAAATACATGTATAAATTTAAGTTTATTTTGGTTCAAAAATATTTGCAATCCATGCAATTTTTCATAATATGCATTTTCCATGAGCTCCAAGTACTTGTTGCAGTTGAGGATGGCCTCCCAGACAATGTGGCATTTCAAATTGGGTTCTGAGAGAATGAGATACCTATAGGTAGAGAAGGGGTAGAGTATATGGCTGTGTACTCTCTTGCACTGTGTCCTGTAGCAGACACAGAATGGAATTAGGGTGATAAAGAAAAGGAGAGAGACACAGTTAAGATTATGTCTGTATAACAGCAAACATACATTCTGGCAGAGAATAAATGGATCATGAATCACTTGTTATATCCAGACCCAGGCAAAGAGAATAAAAAAGAATTGGAGCTGAGTATCGGGATAAATCATTTTACTAGAAAGATGGTTTTGATTGTAAGACAATCTCCCAAGGAAAGGGGGGAAAAATCCTTTGCTGGTACTTTCCATTAGCTAGGAAATATCTTGGAGACATTTGAATCTTTTGATTGCCCAATTGAATGAAAACTCTTAAAACAAGAATGAAGAACACATTCCCTTGGAAATTGTCCTCTGGCAGTCTAGACAGTAGCCCTACCCATACACATTATGGCATTCTGTGCAACAAACATAATCTCCATCTTGCTGCCCAATTGGACTTTTTACTGTTATCTTCTCTTATATACTCAGTTTTATGGCTATGCATTGCCTGATGAGATTTCAGGAATATTCTTTGTGTTTTTTTTTTTTTTTTTTTTTTTGACAGGCAGAGTGGACAGTGAGAGAGAGAGACAGAGAGAAAGGTCTTCCTTTTGCTGTTGGTTCACCCTCCAATGGCCGCCGCTGCCGGCGCGCTGCTGCCAGCGCAGCACGCTGATCCGATGGCAGGAGCCAGGTATTTATCCTGGTCTCCCATGGGGTGCAGGGCCCAAGTACTTGGGCCATCCTCCACTGCACTCCCTGGCCACAGCAGAGAGCTGGCCTGGAAGAGGGGCAACCAGGACAGAATCCGGCGCCCCAAGGCAAGGCGGAGGATTAGCCTAGTGAGCCGCGGCGCCGGCCAGGAATATTCTTATCTGCCCTTCTCAGAATTCAGACACATAGTCCCCAAGCTTGCTTTCTTCCTTCTGTCGTCTCCCCAATCCTTCCAAGCCTTTGATGTTAGGTGACAAATTTGAGTGAAAACAGGACCCAATGCTTTGGCATTGTTCTCAGGGTTGTTGATTTTAGCTCCTGAGTTTGTATTTATCCAGTGGACAAAGAAGAGCATTAATTTTTGGCTCTTCCACAATATGTAGCAACAGGTTTCCCTCTAAGACCAAGGGAAGAGGGACATACAGGATTTGAGCAAATTCCCAAGAGGCAGCAGCCAAAAGTCACAGAATATGACCAAACACAAGAAGAAAGATTGCTTTCTTTGGTTAGGATTGGATCATGCAAAAGGGCTTCATAACAGCCTTGAATCTATCCACGTTCTTCCTTGGGCACATTACCAGCCTGTGAGCATCGGAGAGAAACCCAGTTCCAGGCCATCTTGAAAAAATAGCAATGCTGTGTCCCACAGCCTTTCGTTAGTGGCTGCTGGGCGGGCCCATGAGGGTGCCTGAACATTCCAGGAGTGGATTTCATTGGCAAGTCGGAGAGCATGGCTTGGAGGCAGGGGACAGAGCATGACATGTCAGTTTTGAGACACCATCTTTTAACCTCTTCTCCTTCTTTTCCAGAGGGCTGACTGTACTTTTAATTAAGTGTGAAAACTTGTCTCATGGGAGCTTGTTAAAAATGCAGAATCACAGGTCCCCCCTTTAACAAGATCCCCAGGTGCTTTGCACGCACAGTAAAGTTTGAGAAACACTACTTTAAGCCTTTGGACCTGTTTTCTCTTCCTGTTAAATGGGGTTCGTGACACCAGCCTATCTGTGACATTGCTGTGGATAGTCAATAAGATAACGTGGGGCAGCAGTTCGCTAGAGCTGTTTATTAAGCTTTCAGGAGTTTGGCCAGCCAGCTGTGAAGCTGTTGGTAGTTGGTAGCTGGGCTATGATGGGAGTATTTGTAGGCAGAAAAATCTGCAAAGCCTGTACACCAGGGCTTGCCATTTATTTTTCAGAGATCTAGTTCACTTGCACTCCACTCTAAGGGACATTTGCTGGTGATACCCAAAACCCCAGGTCTGGGGAATCTGCCATGTCCAGCACAGGAAGGATTGTCGCAGGTCCCTGTGGATATTCAGAAACAGGGTCAACAGCTTGATTTTGGACCTAAGCTCTGGATAGCACAACAAGGGAGGTAAGGGCACCAAAAGAGATAAACTTCCCAGAACCAACCAGAGCTTCTCCTTTTGGGCTCTCTTTGCTTTCTTGGAGCCTGCACTTAACAGCTGGAGCTCATTACTGACTCCCTTCATAACCAGTTAGTGGCTCATAGGCCTCGTGTTCTTACATCACAGAAGGTCTGCATTTTGGTAGCAAAGGAGTTCACGCCCAGCACAGTGCCACTGGACCCTGTCAGAGGAACCTTTGAAAACAAGTTTTCAAATCACTAAGTAAATAAAAATGAAAAACAAACCTCAAGAGAAGAGACAATCTGCTTACTGGCTAGCTTACTTAATGCAGACTGCGTGTTACCGGGACATTAAGATCACGCCTAAAGGAAAAAAGCACGTTAGACATCCAGCTCTCTGGTTCACATAGGACAAAGATGGAGAACATTGCACACGTCAACATCTTTGCAAAAGGGGGAGGATGTGTCTCTCAGAGGCACCATAAGTACTTTGTGATCCAGAGGTTGCTATGGCGGCTGCTTTTGTGTTGAATAACAAAGTACTACATAAACTTCGGCAAATCTGCATAAATGATGTCTGGCCTATGGCTCCATGGCTCTTGCAGTTTACACACTCTGGTCCATAATTGAAGAAATATGCGTGGGTGCAGAGCAATGGGGCACGGACATCTGTTGAACCAGCGAGGTGCTTCCCAGATAGTTTCAAGTGGGCTATTTAATCCCTCTGGCAAAACAGCCATTGAATGCCGCGGCACTTTTACTGAATTATTTTGCAAGCTTTTCAGGACTAAGACTACGACGAGGAGCACTTCATATATTTTAGATAACATAAAGTATTCCCAAGTGAACATGTTTCCATTTTGGTACACGGAAATATAATACTGTTCTTTCCCTCACATCCAGGCCACATTTGTGACAAAACAATGTTTCTGCAGAAAATAAAAGCCCTGAAACCTACTACTATATTGTTTCTCTGGCTTTAATCTCTTGCCTCTATGACTCACGACATTCCATGGAATCCAGAATCATATTATATCACAGCCCAACTCCCTTCTGTCTGAGAACCTATTGTGGTACTCTGGAAATAATGCGCTATTGTCCATCCCAAGCATCTCTCCACTTCTGACTGCTCGCCCTACCCCATTTAATGTCACTTTTTTTGACAGGCAGAGTTAGACAGTGAGAGAGAGAGAGAGACAGAGAGAAAGGTCTTCCTTTTCTGTTGGTTCACCCCCCAAATGGCTACCATGGCCGGCACGCTGTGGCCGGCGCGCTGCACCGATCCGAAGCCAGAAGCCAGGTGCTTCCTCCTGGTCTCTCCCATGAGGGTGCAGGGCCCAAGCACTTAGGCCATCCTCCACTGCCTTCCCGGGCCACAGCAGAGAGCTGGACTGGAAGAGGAGCAACTGGGACAGAATCCGGCGCCCCAACCGGGACTAGAACCCCGGATGCCGGAGCAGCAGGTGGAGGATTAGCCAAGCGAGCCCTGGCGCCGGCCCATGTCATTGCTTTTCATAAAGAAGTTGAATGCAATGTCTATTTGCAGCTAGCTCACAGCCTTGGCAAAAGGGGTTTCAAATGTTCCTCAAACACACGCAAGTACTTGAAAATGTTAATGAAAATTTTCAATTAAAAGATAAGCTAATTTGGGAGCAAAACATTTTGAAATCTATGCAGGTTTTTTTTGTAGTATCCATTTTCCATGAACCTTTTGAAGACACCACAAATTTCATACAACATTGGCTCTTTGCTTTATCTTTGTGGGTGACCATGGTATAATATTTTCCCAGAAGCAAGATAACTACATTCCAGCTTTCCCAGAGCAACATTGTGTTTATTCTTCATTTTTGTCCTGATGTCCAAGATAATACCTAAGCCATGTACCTTTCTCTCCATCCTGAAGATGCAGACAGCTGACAATCCACACAAAGGCAACCTCCAGCTGGGAAAGCCACTCTCATCTCAGAGGTGCGAGGAGTGGGGCAATGAGTCATGACTGCTTACAAATGGCAAATGCAGGTGTCTGCACTTCCAAACGATATGAAAGAATCTTCCTAATGTTACTGGGCCTGAACTCCAGCTCTGTACCAAGTGCCACAGGCAAGTGAATGCACGTTTCTGATTTTCCTTTTGTATTCTTTCAGACAGCCAACTTTCACAGAGGGTAGCCACATGATTGGAGCCTGCGCTTTTGCTTGGCTGTGAGCCATCAGCACTAACACATGTCTAAGGACTCACAGCTGCCTCACTTGTGGATTCCCAGCACCTCCACTGCAGATGTGGGCTTTTCAAGCAATGTGATGTCTATGAAGCTTCTGAGAGAGAGACATTGAAATAGAAAGAGAGAGAGAGAGAGAGAGAGAGAGAGAGATTGAATGGGCTCAAGCTCCAACAAATGACCACTCACAGGTAGAAGGATATCCTGGAAGCAGGCCAGACTAACCTCCATACTGCAAAATATTAGGTAGGTTCTCCAGGGTAGCAGGAGAAAGCAATCGGCCCTAGAACTAATCACTGCCTACCCTCAGCAAAGCTAGAGAAAGAACTGAACCTATTTACTTGCCTTGGAGACTAGATTAATCTACTGGAAGTTTCTAATGACAAGTAAATGATAACGAAGGGTGGGCCTTGCTCCTTATCTGAAGGTCGTGGAGACATCTCTGGGCTGGGTGGTCAGTGCACGTTCCAGTGTATACAGCAAAGGAGATCAGAGGTCTAGTTCTACTAGTAGCATGCCATTGACATGCTGGCTAACCTTTGGCATATCACTTGCTTTCTGTAACTCACTTTTCCCATCTCTGCCTGGAGGAAGTTGAATGAGAGAGCCTCCAAGAGGCCATTTCCATTCTGACACACTGGCTTTATAGTTAGGCTGCCCAGACGGTCATGGGAAGGTTCTGTCTCTTTCTGCTACATTCCCACCCCCAATCCATTTAGTTATCATATAAGAAAAGTCCCCACAATAGCCTGATGGCAGCAAGAACTAACAAGCTCAGCCCACACAGCAAGAACATTTGCCACTGAATGGTATTTTCTCAAATAATTTCCAGACACATCTGCACAGCACCTAAGACAGAAATCAACAAGAAAACTTATGAACTTTATGGGTGGTCTTCTCAAGATGTTCAATCACATCCAGGATATAAAATCACCAGGTCTATCCCCACTCCAGCCCCCTGAAAGTCACAGCATCCCTTTAACACCAGGCCCTGTCTTGGTTGCAGTCATCCACCAGTCTAGAGTCTTGTGCCACCACATACCTTAAAATCAGCTTAGCTTTCTTCTTATACCTCAGAACTCCTTGATCTCAGGTTAGGGGATGAATTCTCTGCCAGAGTTGCCTCTGAAACAAACAGCTGTGTTGAACCCGCCTTTGTGCTATGGTACCAGAAGATGTACTGACCATCCAGGCTGAAGATGCTACCATGATATTTTGGATAAGATGCAAAAATCTGAAGTTCAGTTGTAGCTGTATCACTAACATGCTAACTAACATTTCACAGGCCACTTTCACTTTCTGGGACTCAGTTTCCCCATCTCTACAATAAAGTCATTGAATGAGATGAGCTCAAAGGCCACGTCCAGTTCTGATTGAGTGATTTTGTGTTAGAAACAGGGGCATGAGTCCTGGTCAAGAATTAAGGAGGCTCAGGTTCTACTTCTAGCTTTACCACATGTTAGCTGTGGTTTTTCGACTTGTTCCCGTAATAAAGCATCTCAAAGTCACAGAGACCTTTGGAGAGCATCATAAAAGAGTGGCACAATTTTTACCAGCAAAATCTTTTTGTTTTTATTAGAGGTGTGCATGGCTCTGATTTGAAAGACAATAATAATCTATTGATGAAATAATTCCAAGAAATTATATAATAATTTTTCTGTTCTACTCATTTGTTAGTTCCTTGCTGATTTTTTCATCTACAATCCATCATCAATACAAGGCTTTACATGATCCTTTTCTTATTACTGCCCCTGTGTGTCCCAGTCCATTACCACTGTTTCACTCATTCACCCTGTCAATCACTTTGGCTTCCTTTGAGTTTCTTTCTTTTTCTTTTAAAGATTTATTTATTTGAAAGGCAGAGTTACAGAGAGGGAAAGACAGAAAAAGAGAGATCTCTTTCATGTGCTTCTCACTCCTGAGTCAGCTGCAACAGTCAGGGCTGGGCCAGGCTGAAGCCAGGAGCCAGGAATTCCATCCTGGACTCCCACGTGGCTGGCAGGGGCTCACACACTTGGGCCATCTTCTACTATCTTCCCAGGTACTTTACAGGAAGCTGTATAGGAAGTGGAGTTTCTGGAACAATCCTAGCATGCTCCCTCCTCAGGCCCTTTACATTTGCTATTCCTTGGTATTATTCTCCCTTTTACTTCTCTCAGATTAAATGTCATGTTCTCTAAGTAGGGTTATTCCTGATTTCCCCACCAAATATTCCAAATCTCATCTACACTTCTTATCACCAGTGGCCACTTGCTTACTTTCTTTTTTCCTTAGCCTTCATCACTGACATCCCATATATATTTTACCCATTTATCTTAGGTATTGTTTCTTTCCCCCACTAGAATGGACATTCCATGAGATCAGGGATTTTTGGTTTTCCATTTGCTTTTTTTCACTCCTGTTGCCCAGTGTCAAAAATTGTGCCATGGGGTCAGCACTGTGGCGCAGCAGGTTAACGCCCCGGCCTAAAGCGCCAGCATCCCATATGGGTGCCGGTTCGAGACCCGGCTGCTCCACTTCCGATCCAGCTCTCTGCTATGGCCTGGGAAAGCAGTAGAAGATGGCCTAAGTCCTTGGGCCCTGCACCCGCGTGGGAGACCTGGAAGAAGCTCCTGGCTCCTGGCTTTGGATCTGCGCTGCTCCAGCCGTTGCGGCCATCTGAGGAGTGAACCAGCGGATGGAAGATACCTCTCTCTCTTTCTCTCTCTCTCTCTCTCTCTCTCTCTGCCTCTCCTCTCTCTGTGTAACTCTGACTTCCAAATAAATAAATCTTAAAAAAAAAAAAAAGAATTGTGCCTGGTACAGAGAGAAGGTATTCAAAAGCTATGTGCTGCATGAGTAGTAGGCACTAAATGTTTAGTAAATGAAAAAAAAAATACTGCAACTCAAGAAAATATGTCCACTCAGCAAACTGGAAAAGCTGACCATTATTCCTACTGAGCAGCTGACATTTCAGAAGGGGTCAGGAAACTCTAGGGATCTTTGGGAAGGGAGGTTGAGATCCCTGGACGTAAATGCTCTCCTTCCACACTGGGTATTCGGACTTGGACTAGCTAATCCTGTGGGCTGCCTTCCCAATCACTAAGCTACACTTCTGGCCGGAAACATCCGGTGATAAGTCAGAACACAGAGTCCTCTAGAGATAAAAGCAACCACAGAGAATTCTCCCTAATGCCAAGCTCTGTGCTTGAATACATTTCTGACAGTATCAGTCGGGCTCGTAACCACCATATGCGATGAGTATCATTTTTCAGATGAGGCAACTGAATCTGGAGGTTAAGTTTCTTGCATAACTGCATACAGCTAGAAGTGGTGAGGCGAGGCTTTAAATCTAGATCTTAAACACTAAGCTCTACCTCTTTCTCTCTTATCTCATATTATCTGTTTTCTTTCAGCTGCTCCAGTTATCTCCCCACTTCCTAATCCCAAATCTAGAAATGTGAGTGGGGGACTCATAATATATAGATGGGACCACAAGGATGAGAATGCGCTTCCACCTGGAAACAGTCTATTTCTCTCCACATGCAGAATTGCTGAGGGTGATGCAAATCAAGAAAAGATTAGGTGGGGGCGGATGTTGTAGAGTAGCTCCTAAAGGCTTCACCTGTGAAGCTAGCATCCTATACGGCCATTGGTTCCTATTCCAGCCGCCTCATTTCCAATCCAGCTCCCTGCCAACGGCCTGAGAAAAACAGTGGAGGACGGCCCATATACCTGGGCCCCGACACCCACCTGGGAAACCTGGATGAAGCTCCTGGCTCCTGGTTTCAGCCTGGCCCAGCCCTGGCTGTTGTGGCCATCTGGGGAGCAAACCAGCAGAAGGAGAAGCTTCTCTCTCTCTCTCACTGTATAACTCTTTCAAATAAATAAACAAATCTTTTTAAAAAAAAAAATAAGAAAAGATAGAGCAGGAAAATAAAACCTGTGTTCAAATTCTGACTCTGTCATTTTACTGAAACAAATTATATAAACAGAACCCCAGTTTCCTCAAGTTTAGAAAAAGAGGGATTCTATTGACTTCGTAGCATTGTCACCAGTATGTGATGAGACAGTATTTAGGAGTGGGCCAAGCCTGGTTGGTGCCTGACACCCAATAGCGGTTTGTTGGATGTTCATTTTCCCCGTGTTTTTTCCATGTCAGATGGAAGCATTTTCTTTTCTGTGGGTACTTTTCCAGCCTCCAGGATACTGCTTTGTGAATGGCATGGGAGAATTTCTCTACTTTGAGAGGCAATCTGCTTTTCCCTTTTATTCCTTGGTTTTCCTGCCACTCTGATTGCCCTTATATTAAAAGCATGGAACCTCAAGAAGTGGAGATGACCTAAAAAAAAAAAAACAGGTTCTTAAAAATGTTGAAAATCCGGAAATCTATTATGTCCTAATGAAGACAGCTTAATGTGTGCTTTCTTTTTGATAATTGACAATATGACCATGCAGATCTTAATTGTGCTGATTCAGAATGAAGTGTGCTAATAAAAATTAACATTGAAACATCATTGAAAAATGACAAAATGATAAAAGCTCTTTTCTGTGAAAGATGCGTTTCAAAATTTTTAAATTTCGTTTTGTTGCCATGGCACCAGCATTTCCAACTGTTTTCAGTTATCTTGAGATACTCTGTAGGGTCAAGTATATCCTGTGATAGCCAATTGTTGTCCCAGGTTTATTTTAAAGCATCAATCTTTAAATGCAAATGAATGTTTGCAGACATCTGAAGATTAATATTAAAATGGAAATATTTAGTAAAATATCTGTCTTTAGATAATGCCAGAACAATAACACTTTGAATTTATTGAGTGCCTTTGTTCTGAGAATCTCAAAGAGCTCTGCAATCATTATCTCATTAATCAAATAGCACATTCCTAAGCTACAGTATCATGATGTTACTGTTTAGTGGTGTCAGCAGTTCCACTCTGAAAGCCACATACTGTTAACTAGAGGACTATGGGAGCAAAATGAAATAGCATCATGTGTGTCTGGAAGGGAGCATCACAACTACCTCAATGTGCAAATCCTAATTCAAATCATGTTACATATCAAAGTGCCTACCTGGGATTACACTAATGCTTTCTATATTCCCAGTGCAGATATTTGGAAAGAATGCTATGATTTCCTGAACTTGCAGTGTCAAATAGAGAGGAAATAGTCGCAGGATGAGGTCAGAAAGCCCATTTCTTACAACGCTCTGCTTTTAACTTACTGGATGTCCTATTATGCATGCTTTGCCTTACTGGATCAAATTTTATTCACCTGGAAAAAGAAAAGGTATTGTCCTGATAATAAAGTACTTTCCATCAAACAGTAGAAATCCCTGCATCACTTTTTATCAGTTTTCTTATCTGTAAATTTTCATGGTGAAAATATTGAAAGCCTGTACACCCGCATTTATAAACACTACTCACAGCATAAGCACTACTCACAACAGCCAAGAGGTAAAGCAAGCCAATTGCCTATCAATGGATAAATGCATAAACAAAATGAAATATACAGGGGCCAGCATTGTGGCATAGTGGGTAAACCTGCATCTCATATGGGCACTAGTTTGTGTCCCGGCTGCTCCACTTCCCATCCAGCTCCCTGCTAATGGCCTGGGAAAGCTGCAGAAGATGGCCCAAATGTCTTTGCTCTTGCCACCAACGTGGGAGACCCCAACAAAGCTCCTGGCTCCTGGCTTCTGCTTGTCCCAGCCCTGGCTGTTATAGCCATCTGGGCATGGACAAACAGATGGAAGCTCTGTCTCCATCTCTCCCTCTCTCTCTGTAACTCTTTCAAATAAATAAGTCTTTTTAAAAAATGAAATATACACATTGAAATATTATTCAGGCTTAAAAAGGAAGAAAATTTTGACACATCCTACAATATGGATGAACCTTGAAGACATAGTGCCAACTGAAATAACTTGACACAAAATAGCAAGCATTTTATTATTCCACTTATGTAAAATATCTAGAATAGGCATAGAAACAGAAAATTTCATAGAAAGAAAAAATACAATAATGCTTGCCAGAGGTGGAGAAAAATGAGGGGAATGAAAGTTACTACAGAAAGGTGAAAAAGTTCTACTTCTGCAAGCTAAAAATACTTCTCGAAGTGAATGATGGTGATGATTGCATAAACGTTTGAATGTATTCAATTCTATAGAACTGTACACAGAGAAATTGTTAAGATGATACATTTTACATTATGTGTATTTTGCCACAATTTGAAAAATAAAAAATAAAAGCAATCAAAAGTTCTACTACTAAAGACTTATTTGAAAATAACAGAGCTAATAAAATCTAAATTGTATTATATGTGACTCTTTAAGAAAAATCAGAAAAAAGTGATTTCTTAAATTTAACTGTTACTGTTGGAAAATTGAGTCAACAGCCATGAACAAGAAAACTCCTGTTTCTTCCATTTCTACTATGAAAATAAATTTGTTTTGACTGAGAATTGCTTCAATAGCTTTCCAAAAAGGGCTCTTGGTCACTGCTGACTTCCTTGTAGGTGGATAGAGGACCTGGTAATTTTTTCACCAATGTACCAAGCCAATGTACCAAGTTAGAAAGAGCTAATTTGAATTACTGTGCATTCCCCAAAGTTGTTAGACTGGAAGATAAGGAGAAAGAGGCAGGTGAAAATGGGATTCACACTTAAAATACTTAAGAGCTAAAGCAGCTTATAGTTATCATGAGGTAAGTTTGCCTTTTTGGAACACTTTAGCCAGGAGATAATTTGAGTCCTGTTAGAGACACTTCATCCCTTTCCAGTCTTTCCATCCATGTCTGAGGCCAGAAAAGCACCAAACTCACACCTGAATTAAGGAACTGGAATCCTTTACCCCTGATTTCAGTTAATACTATTAGCCTAAATACAATCCTCCCTTGTTGAACTAGAGATGAACCTGGTACTCAAAAAGATACACCTAGTTATGGAGTTACCCTGTCCACCAATGTTTGAAGATGAAAGAGGGGCTGAAGCTCTCCCCCTTTAGTCCTAGTCTACTCTCCCACATCGGAAAAATTGTCATAAAAATACAGACCTTGTTAGGGCTGAGAATGATGGGTGCTGGTCTATAAAGGAAATTTGGAGAAAGGAAAGAAGAGAACTGAAGGAAGAGAAAAGTGATTGTTTTATTCTCAGAGGAGTAAAGGGCCAGGCCAGGTTTCCAGGGTCTTGTATGCAAGCTCCATGTTAGGGAATGGATTGAGGAAGGGCCCATGGTAATGCTTTGCCTCAAAGAGGAAGGCTGAAGGTTGCCATGGGAACGAACGTTGCTTCTCAATCTCTCTAACTTGAATGAATATGTAAAACTTGCCTAGGTGGAGATTTTATATTAATCACTAAACGTCCTTTAGAAGAGGATGTGAAGAATTCTCTTTAGCAAATGCATTTTAAAACAAAGCTAATTTCACACTGAAAGCTCTGTCTGTGAAAGCCAAGCTTGTTTAGAAACAAGGATACATGATGGAAAAGCTGGATAAGGAGTTAGAAAATCTAGCTTTTAGTCTTGCCTTGCTCACTTACCAGCTTTGAGACATTTAAGAAAATCACAACTGGGGTGGGTGTTTAGTCTAGTTGTTAATAAATACACTGGTTAAGATGCTCAAGCCAGGGGCTAGTGCTGTGGTGTAGCAGGTAAAGCTGCTGCCTGCATCACCAACATCCCATATGGGCACCAGTTCGAGTCCTGGTTGCTCCATTTCTGATCCAACTCCCTACTAATGTGCTTGCAAAAGCAGCAGAAGATAGCCCATGTGCTTGGGTCCCTGAACCCATACAGAAGACCAGGAAGAAGCTCCTGGCCCTTGGCTTCAGATCAGCCCAGCTCCAGCCGTTGCAGCCATTTGGGGAATGAACCAGCAGGTAGAAGATCTTTCTCTCTCTCTCTGTAACTGTGCCTTTCAAATAAATAATTTTTTAATGTACCTGGGTTTGACTAGGATGTCTAGTTTGTTATTCCAGTTCCTGCTAATGCAAATCCTTGGAGGCAGCAATGATTGCTGAAGTAACTGGGTCCCTGTCGCATATATGGGAGACCTGGGTTGGTTTCAACCTGACCCACCCCTAACAGTTGCAGGCATTTGGAGAGTGAACCGGTGAATGGGAGCACTCTCTCTCTCTTTCTCTCTCCCTCTCTCTCTGAGATGAGCTCATGAACATTTTATTTCACAGACTCTGAAAGCAGGAGTGAATTTTGACCCCTTAATTTGATAGATGAAAGCCTAAGAGGTTAACTTGTCTGAAGTCACATAACTACAAGTGGAAAAGCTGGGATCTAAACCAAAATACAGCTGACTCCCAGCTCAGTGCTGTTTCCTCCCCTAAAAACTAGGTGTAGGAAGAAATTACA